>NC_056735.1:1050258902-1050350172 GCF_019279795.1 Protopterus annectens
GGAAACTGCGACTGGACACAGGTCATTTTTCAGCGGAGGCCCAAGGAGAAAAGTTCCATTAAAAATAAATGCAAATATAAACATAAAAGAAGCTGACAAACTTGAAATGAAATCACATGAGCAAACAAATAGCACTTACACAATGAAGAAAAATACATTTCACCAGAGGTAACATCAACCTAATATGTGGAACAAAAGTAAATTCAATTTTAATGAGTTTCAGTGCAATAGAGCTGAGGTATAGGAGTAAGAATGTACCCAATGAGCAGTATATGGTTACCTTAACATTCCACAGGTGGAGGTAGGAGCATCAGCTGTCATCACTTTTCACAACTGGTACTCAGACTGTTGAAAAGTAAATATAGTTATTACAATTTTTTGGTTAACTTGTCCTTTTCAAATCTGAAGTGTACCTGCATTAAGAAAAGACTTAGCAAGCATCTGCTCTTTCTCTTTGTCTCTATCACTCTCTTTCTCTTGATTTTATATTCTTTGCTGGAGCTGCAGCAGATATTGGACAAAAGATTTTTGATGGAAGATTAGTAATGTCACAGTTACGTTTCCCAGACTTAAAATTTTCTTTTTAGTGGTTTCCAGATATGCAAAACTATACATTTATTCCATTCCATTTGCCATTCGTGAAGTGCTTTTCACTTTCTATGTGTGTACTATAGCTGCACTAATTTTACCTGACAACTTAGGATGGCATGAAATATCGACGTTTAGTGGTACTACACCATCCCTGAATACTACTTTTCATATGCATCTATTTTCAGATTAGGTGGCCAGATAGCAGTATACTGTGACATATCTTGAAACACTCCCTTATAGATGTCCACTCCATTAGTCCTTAATTAAAATAACCTGTAGTTGTCATATGTTTCATGAATTTAGCTATGTTTAATGATCTGCCAGACAGTGGCTAAGTTGTGTTTTGCATGCCATATTTAATTCTTGAAGATTTTTGCACTTGTTTTGAAGATGCTTTATAGTATATAAACAGAAAGCAGGTTATACCTGCCTTAATTATATAAATGAAAATAGACAATTAGATAAAATAAGTTGATTATAAAATTATTTAATGTAAACATTAAAAATTTTATTTTCTATTTGTATATGTGGTTTAAACCTATCTGCTTTACTGCATATTAATATGACATTTGCCAATATCAGTTATTTATTTATTTTTATTTAACATTTGTCAACCAGGAAAGTCTGACTAGGACAGAGCCTATTTTCAGTTGAGGCTAGGGGGAAAATGTTCCAGTAGCATGTCTTTGGAATATAGGAGCAGATGGAAGTACCTGGAGGAAACCCACATCAGCACAGGTAGGACCTGCAGACTCGGCACCCCATGCGAGAATTAAACTGGAGGACCTCTTGCTATGAGGTGACAAAGTATACCGATGCAACATGCTCCTGTGACACCAGTGTTGTAACTGAGAACACAACATGCTCCTGTGATACCAGTGTTGTAACTGGGAACACATGCTCCTGTGACATCAGTGTTGTAACTGAGAACACAACATGCTCTTGTGATACCAATGTCATAACTGAGACCACAACATGCTTCTGTGATACCAGTGTTGTAACTGAGAACACAACATGCCCTTGTGATACATGTCTTAACTGAGAACACAACATGCTCCTGTGACACCAGTGTTGTAACTGAGAAAACAACATGCTCCTGTGATACCAGTGTTGTAACTGAGAACACAACATGCTCCTGTGATACCAGTGTTGTAACTGAGAACACAGCATTCTCCTGTGATACCAGTGTTGTAACTGAGAACACAACATTCTCCTGTGATACCAGTGTTGTAACTGAGAACACAACATTCTCCTGTGATACCAGTGTTGTAACTGAGAACACAACATTCTCCTGTGATACCAGTGCTGTAACTGACAATACAAGATGCTACTGTGATACCAGTGTTGTAACTGACAACACAATATGCTCCTGTGATACCAGTGTTGTTACTGAGAACACAATATGCTCCTGTGACACCAGTGTTGTAACTGAGAGCACAACATGCTCCTGTGACACCAGTGTTGTAACTGAGAAAACAACATGCTCCTGTGATACCAGTGTTGTAACTGACAATACATGCTCCTGTGATACCAGTGCCATAACTGACAATACAAGATGCTACTGTGATACCAGTGTTGTAACTGACAACACAATATGCTCCTGTGACACCAGTGTTGTAACTGAGAGCACAACATGCTCCTGTGACACCAGTGTTGTAACTGAGAAAACAACATGCTCCTGTGATACCAGTGTTGTAACTGACAATACAACATGCTCCTGTGATACCAGTGTTGTAACTGAGAACACAATATGCTCATGTGATACCAGTGTTGTAAGTGAGAACACAGCATTCTCCTGTGATACCAGTGTTGTAACTGAGAACACAATATTCTCCTGTGATACCAGTGCCGTAACTGACAATACAAGATGCTACTGTGATACCAGTGTATTAACTGACAACACAACATGCTCCTGTGATACCAGTGTTGTTACTGAGAACACAATATGCTCCTGTGACACCAGTGTTGTAACTGAGAACACAACATTCTCCTGTGATACCAGTGTTGTAACTGACAATACAACATGCTCCTGTGATACCAGTGTTGTAACTGACAATACAACATTCTCCTGTGATACCAGTGTGGTAACTGACAAAACAAGATGCTTCTGTGATACCAGTGTTGTAACTGAAAACACAATATGCTTCTGTGATGTATGTCATAACTGAGTACACAACATGCTCCTGTGATATCAGTGTTGTAACTGAGTAAACAACATGCTCCTGTGATACTCCTGTGATACCAGTGCTGCAACTGACAACACAAGATGCTACTGTGATACCAGTGTTGTAACTGACAACACAGCATGCTCCTGTGATACCAGTGTTGTAACTGAGTACACAACATGCTCCTGTGATACCAGTGTTGTAACTGAGAACACAACATGCTCCTGTGACACCAGTGTTGTAACTGAGATCACAACATGCTCCTGTGATACCAGTGTTGTAACTGACAATACAACATGCTCCTGTGATACCAGTGTTGTAACTGAGAACACAACATTCTCCTGTGATACCAGTGTTGTAACTTGACAACACAAGATGCTACTGTGATACCATACTCCTGTGATACCAGTGTTGTAACTGAAAACACAACATGCTCCTGTGATACCAGTGTTGTAACTGAGAACACAACATGCTCCTGTGATACCAGTGTTGTAACTGACAAAACAAGATGCTACTGTGATACCAGTGTTGTAACTGAGTACACAACATGCTTCTGTGATACCAGTGTTGTAATTGAGTACACAACATGCTTCTGTGATAACAGTGTTGTAACTGAGAACACAACATGCTCATGTGATACCAGTGTTGTAACTGAGAACACAACATGCTCCTGTGATACCAGTGTTGTAACTGACAAAACAAGATGCTACTGTGATACCAGTGTTGTAACTGAGTACACAACATGCTTCTGTGACACCAGTGTTGTAACTGAGAACACAACATGCTCCTGTGATACCAGTGTTAAGTATCTTGGCACCAGGCCTCCCTCTCATAACAAATGGTCAACATTCAAAAGAAAGACTGAGTTATAGAAGCATATGACTACTGTGCATTTATAGGATAAAAGAATTGTATTTTACATAAATGTACAGCTATACTGGGAGATATTCTACACTGGATATCCGTAACAATTCTCCAAGCAAAAAATACTATTAGGTAATGTGAATGTGATATGGTTAGACATAAGCTCTAAGTCCTCCACATCTAGTGTAAACTTACTTGGTTTCACACAACTAATAATAGCCGTGCACTTTATACTAAGACATTGAATTTTTTATTACCCTAGATCATAATATTAAACTCTAGCAAGTATACCACCACAGGTACAATGTCTGACTGTCTCAGTGATCATTTCCCAATCTATACAACCAGACATCTCGCAAATCCACTTAAACAGCATGTTTATAAAACAACATGTAACCTTTCCAAGTTTAACCTAGAAATGTTCATTACTACTCTTAACATCTATTAACTGGAACGTTCCAAAAATTCTCCCATTAGATGGTGCTATAAATGGATTCTATACAACCTTCCTGAATATCCTAAATAGCCTTGCACTTCCTAGAAGGAAGAGACTAAAAACAAATAATGCCATCTGGCTTTCAAAAAAGAGTAGAATGCTAATGCAGGCTGGAGAAAAAGAGTGGAAAGAATTGCAAGAATATGAAAAAAACACAATATCTTGAACATTTCAGAATGTTTTGCAAGTGTTGTAAAAATCAAATAAATCAAGAGAAAAAAATCTGAACTATAATAACTTTCAGAATAATGGTAAACACAACACTAAAACATTCTGGATAGGTATTAAAGAAATCTTGCATCCCAGCCAAAAATGAAATCCTAACCCCTCTCCCTATAACTCACCACTCAAAACTGCAATATAATTCAACTCTTATTTCATAGACAGTATAGCATCCCTAACCACATATTCCCCAAAATATATTCCTAACTCTGCCCAACAGCCATGTATCACCATATACATTTTTACCTTCAAAGCTGTGCCCACATCCTATATAAAACTACTCTTAAACAAACTCATACCATGGTTTACTTCAGCTAATTGCCTTCCAAGTGAGGACCTTAGAAAAACAACCAGTAGCATTGCTTATCCTGTCTCAATCCTTATAAATAGGTTAATCCAAGAATCCCACTTTCCCTCTCTCTTGAAAAAAATCACCCACTATCCCTCTGCACAAAAGAGGAAATTCAATGGACATTATGCACTGCAGACCTATAGCAAATTTTAGACCTATGGTAATCTCTCCACCCTCCAAAATACTTGAAAAATGTATTCAAAAACAATTGTTAAACTATCTCCTGTAGGAGGAACTCCCATCCTCCATACAACATGGCTTCCATCCTTCCCATACACTTCTAACCTATATAGATACGGTAAATAAAGCTAGAGATAATAGCAAACTAGTTTCTTCCTTATTTCTAGACTTGTCTAAAGCCTTTGACACATCTTGTCACAGCAAACTTCTACTTCAAATGTCTTCATTAAGTCTGTCTCAGTCCACCCTTCTATGGTTCAAAAGCTACATATCCAATATCTGCCCTCTCTCTCTATACCTCCCATTCCTCACTGGTGTACCACAAAGCTCTATCCTTGGTCCCGTCCTCTTTAACATTCTCACCAACACCCTCCACACATCCACTTAGCAGGCCTCCCTAATAAAATAAGCAGATGATGTCACACTAATTTGCAAGTCTAACTATATGACACACCTCCAAAAAATTACACAGGAAGCCTTAACTGCCACCGAAACATCACTTTGTAACTCACAACTCATGCACAACCCTGAAAAACAAACTACTATTTTTTTCTCCAAATCCCTGTCTCATGAAGAAACAAATTTTAAAGCCCTCTCTCTTGATAATACAACCATTGAAGTTATTTCTTATAGAAAATTATTAGGGATGATAGTGGATGATAATCTTAAATTCAACATGCATATACAAAATTGCATAAATAAAACTCATAAAAAACTAGGGATGTTTTACAGAGCCAAGAACTTTCTCACCAACGCAACTAAAACTACACTTACCACTATATATCTTCTCTCCGCACTTCTTTATGGTCCTCCCATTCTTACTGACCTCCAGACTCCACAAAAATCAAAACTTGAACAATGTTATAACAATGTTGCTAAATTTGCAGCAAATACCCCTTTTGGAACCCGCAACTGTATAGCACTAAGAACTACCCCATAAGTAAGATATACACAGCATCTTACCACCTATAAAAGTATCCAGTCTCCATCTGCTTGTCTAGCACTAAGCAGCATTCTACACAATGTTCCCAGTCCATCATTACGCTCAAGTGATCAAAAACTTCTGTCTCTCCGCAAACCTATCAAGCCCGCTGTATCTATCAGGTCAATAAACTTCTACCCATCATTCAAAATCATTCTGAAAGGCTTTCTAGCCAAACGTTGGCTCTGTCCTTGCTTAGCATCAACATAAACTGTATCCCTAAATGTGATCAAATATATATTCATACCTTATATCTCTTTACTCTCTCTTCTTCACTCACTTTCTTACTTCTATCAATTTCTCTCCCTTGGCTTTTTCTTTAAATATACCACAAGCCTTCTTTTTTCTAACTTCATATGGCAATTCCTGTTTGTATTATACTAACTTACTTTTAATTTCTGTATAACCTGGCTAAAATTTCTCTAAATATTAAATCATTGCCATATAACGTGTATCTATTCTTAACTAGTGTTTTCACATTATGTCTAATTTGGTATAATTATTTAAGCCATAAATGTTTTTCTATTATTTTTTCTATTATTTTTGAAAATTGTAAAATTATTGTTCTTAAAATGTTTTGTAATACTTCAGAGTTTTTCTCCATGGGCCTCTGCTGAAAGGGTCCTATCCAGTTGGATTTCCCAGTGATCAAATGTCAGTAAATACATCATACATTTTCTGAACATTTCCCTACTAATATACCATGACTAGTGTTGCAGGATACTGTGTTATACCATTTCACAGCTGCACTGGGGTCCAGGAGCGCAGGTTATTTGCACTTGACATTAGCAGACTGTTTATGAGGCACATCCTTGTAGTTTACCCATTCCCTGCAATAACTATTGGATTTATCATCATATATACACATGGTTCTTGCTAACACATCTTTCTCACTTCAATGACTTGCAACACAGACTACTTAGAACATTTCAGTACATAGCAGCTTGGAAGATTGTTTGTTTATTTGTTTGTTTATTTAATTTAAATAATCAGGAAAGTTCTACAAAAACCAGCAGGAAGAAAGGTCTACAACCTTGACAAATGTGAGGAAAAAAGCATTATTAGAGCTAGGCAGATATAAGTCTTGAGGGATTATGAAGGCTGACAAGGGAGGAGGTATTGTTGTTACTGATACCAGCAGCTATAACAAGAGGATAAAAGAAATGCAGCGTGACACAAACTATCATGAGTCTTTAACTTTAGAAGAGATTAAGGCATCATACAACAACTGGTACACTGCCTTGACTGTGCTTTATGATGATCGTTTGTTAACAGATAACTTATTTTACTATTTACAGACACCTTTCCCATGCTTAACTAGATTTGTCGGAATCCCTAAGTCACATAAAAATAGAGAAAACCCTTCTTACAGGCCAGTGGTTGCATGTGTGTATGTGGGGGAGTGTCCATGACCAAAGCTACTGCCATCTACCTGAATTTATTTGTTACAACCTCTGGCTGAGAAGAACATCTCGCACTTAAAAGACTATAAAGATTATTTTAAGGAAAATAAAAAAAATTACAGTTGATGCTGACAGTATTTTATTAACAATAGATGTTGAATCATTATATACTGTACTTCCACATAATTATTGTATTGAAACAGTGATTGATTCTTACAGGAAAAACAACAATGGCACACTAGCACAACAGGAAAGAACAGGTAAACCTTTAGATATGGTGCTTAGGTACATTTTTTTTACTTTTAATGGAAATTACTATAAACAAAAGACTGGGATAGCCTCTAGCCTAACCAACATAGCCCTAGGCAAGTAGGAGGAGCATTATGTTTAAAATAACAGAGAATACATGCAACACATCGTTGTATATCTGCACTTTATTGACAATATTTTTATTGTATGGAAAGGAGACAGTGCTAAATTAGAAGACTTTATCAGCTGTCTGAATCAAACCACCAGCTTCCTGAATTTTACCTCTTCCCACAGCCTCGCCTCAGCAGTATTTTTAGATATGCAAATTACTAAAGACTTGGACTAAGGTAAAATTGACATTGATCTTTACAGAAAACCTACCAGAGTAAACCTCCTGCTACATAATAAGAGTCTCCATCCCACCAGGATGAAATATAACATTGTTAAATCCCAGGGCTATAGGTTGGCTAGGATCACCACAAAAATGGAGCCCTTCCTTAAGAACTTAAATTAACTTGAAAATGATTTTTTGGTGAGGGGATATGAAAGCAATATGTTAAGAAGCATTTTGGAACCTATAATTGAACTAAAAAGTACAAATGCACCAGCACTTAACAGGTGTTATAGGAAGGTTTTAAAGAAATATTTGGACAACAAATCTAAAGACAGTTGTAGCTTGTCTTTTACTGTTGACTATTACAGCATCACTAATGTTATTAGAAAGATGTGGGCCATAAATACTGAAAGCTCATATTTAATGGTCATCCTTGGAGAAGCTCCTTCCTTTGTGCACAGGAAAGCCAGGAACATCAGGAGTTGGGTTGAAGGTAGGCTCAGACCACAGGATATGTGCACCAATACATGTGTAGCCAACTATGTCTTTTGTCAGCATATACATGTTTTTCTGCCTGTATTTAAAGAAAATGCTTAAAAACAAATGAAGGAGGTGACTGTAACTCAATGCAGGTGGCTTACAGGGCTAGCTGCAATGACTGTGAAACATTTTATGTGGGGAAAACACTCAATAGGCTTAAAAGAAGGATTTCTGAATAGACTTCTAAAAGACACACTGGCTTTACATTTCAAATGATTGACTATTATTATCTTTTGCTATATGACAATATTCTCAGAAGACTCTAAATGCCTGTGGTTTTAACTCATTTCATTTTTTTTGATTATGTGTAAACATTCATAGAAGAAGACGCCACAGTTTTTATGAACATATTGGCTTGCTCCATAGGTGAAGGAGAGGGAGGGGAAGAACACAATGCGGATTAATAGAGAAAAAAAGTCAAAGGCAAGAAGAAGGAAGAGATGTGATGCAGAGAGGCAAAAACCCGTCTAGAAGAAGTAATAACAGAGCTGAAGATTGGAGTCCATATAATGGGCCCTGACTGAGATAACACTGTTCCACTATGATAATGAGCAAAGGAAACTACCCCACTGCATATGTGCATTAGTTTATGAGAACAGTATTAATGCCAGCAAGACAAATAATTGAGGATCACATGTCTTCAGCTGAGCCTGGGAGATTTGACTCTGGGAAAAAAAACAGATGTCAGACTGACCTCATATGAACAGGAAGAAGTAGAACTAAGACCTGCTGAATTCTATGAGTTGAACAGGTCTCTTTCTGATATTCATTGCGCGAAATGACAACTGTGAAGTGAGACTCATACCTGTATTGCTGGGGCCTGATAGCTAGTGTAAAACTTTGTGACCAGCTTTTTAAAGGAAACTGCCAATTTGTCATATCTAAGAAGGCAGTGAAGCTCATTAGAAAATGGGGTCAGATTACACAAAAACAGCATGGAGTGGAGGGTCAGTCACTATAAGGGTGTGGTGCATTGGCTTTTATATTGGGAAATCAAAATGAATTTCATAAAGAAATTTCAGGAACACATCAGGGATGCAACAAATTTCAAAATCAGATAAACATTTTAGAGTTCACGTTAAAGAACACTATAGATAAATCCGGGTCAAGAAGTACATCTTGCTAAATTAACTTGTATTACAGAGGTATGCATATTAAAATGTTATTTCAGAAAATGGAGGGACTGTTAATATTAACATATGATGTAATGGGATCCTATCTCGCCTACATTCATAACTGACTCGGCCACTATATACTAGAACAAAGTCTCTAATTGGCTGGGCTACCCCTTATCCCAGAATGCACCACGCCTGCTTCCCCAGATCTCATTTGCCGCTTTTCAAGCTGGACGTGGTCTCAACTTGGCTGGAGCTAAGTGTTTTTTTTGATTACTTTTTGGTCTTTTGACCTAGGGTTTTCTTCACAAATTTAACAAACAGCTGTTTTAACAGCTTTACGTGTGTGTGTGTGAACCTGTTTTGGTGTGATTGGTTGTTGGTATTTTTTTCTACATACTGGGCAAGGCCCATTTAAGTTAGAGGGCCCTTGCCCTTATTTGTGTGTGGGTGTGTTGATTTTGTCTCTACTGTACGTCCTGATTTATCGGGCTAAGCCTGTTTAAGTTAGAGGGCTTCTGCCCGTTTCGTGTTCTGTATCTCGGGCCAGTCCCGTTTTGAGTCAAAGGGCTCGTGCCCTACTTTAAGGTTTGCTTTTCGTTGTGGGAAATAGTTGTGTGATAGGATGTTGAAAGAGCAGAAGTCTGGTTTTAAAAAGTGCACCAAGTGCAACTACAAAATGTCTCTTACTGATAGCCATGCTGTTTATGATATTGTTTAGGACCGAAACATTTGCAGGAAACATGTAGTGTTTGTCATGCTTTTTCCTCTAGGGTCCTTCAAGAACGAAAAAATAAATTGATCCTTAAGGGCCTTATTAAGCCCTCCTTTGAGGAAGCTTTGGCTTCTCCTTCCTCTCCAGCTTCTAAAAAGAAAAGGTCGTCTGCTCCGACCAGTCCGTCGGAACCGACTTCCAAGGAGCATAGGTCGACCTCGTCTTCCTCGGCTCCAATGGCTTTGGAGCCTTGGGTGGAAGGGTCTGCCTCGATACCTCTTTCCTCGGCTCCATTGGTGTCGGAGCCGCAGGTTGGGAGATCGAGAGGTGAATCACCTGCTTCGGCTCCTTTGGTCTCGGAACCGTTGGAGGTGTGCAGCTCAGACCCCCCCGACCCCGAAGTCCCTTTCGGCGCCGATGCTTATTCATATAGTTCCGGATCTGGTGCCGATGGTGTTGGAGCCATTTCGGAGCCGGTCCCCTGGTCTATCGGAGCCGAGAGAGAAGTCGTCTCAGCCCCCATCTATTTCCACTAAATCCTCCAGGTTGTCAGACTCAGATTTGGACAGAGTTATCCAGAGGCTTTTCCAGTCCCCTGTTTTTGCAAAAATGGTCTCGGCTCCAGCCCACTCGGCTCCGGAGCCGGTCCCCACTTCAACACATCCGATTCCTCCTCCAACCTCCTCGGAGCCGTTGGAGTCAGTGATGGTAGAGCGGAGCAGAGTTGTCCAGTCGGAACCAAGACTCCCTCGGAGCTTCTCTGTTCCATCATTCCTACCCTGTCCTCGGCATCAGGGTTTTGTATCGGGACTTCCTCAGTCAGGGCCGAGGGGAACACTTTGGAACTGGTAGCTTCGGTGCCTAGTCTTCCCCTTGGAGCGTCGGCCGCAGGGATTCCCGGTGCCGTCGTGGTCTCTCAGCCGGTGTCCTCCGTAGAGTCTGGAGGTCCTGCTTTTGAGGCCATGAGGAGTGCGCTGGCCATGTCCTTGCCAGCTCAGCAAGTCTCTACCTCACCGTCCCTAGACTTGGGAACTGGTGCTTCTGGAGTGCTTCATTCCCATGACAGTGGGGCCCCAGGGCTTGAGGATACCCCCTTGGGGGGTTCCCTTCTCCCAGGAGGTCCTTCTGAATCCGCTTCAGATGAACCTCCAAGAAAAAAATTGTGCAAGAGGAAGCACATTGACTCCCAGGATGAGTCTATCACATCAGATACTGACCTCGATGATGCGGAGGGGTCCCCAAAATCGTCCTCGGATGACGTCTCATTCTCAGATATCCTCGAGATCCTGAGACAGAGAGGCGATTGGCAGTCCAAAACCTCTTCCGCAGAGGAGTCAGTCTTCCTCAAGGCCTTTGGGGCCCAGCCCTCCACCTCCTGGGTGTCTCCACTCTTCGATGAATTACTAGATTTAGTTTCTCGAAGGGTGTGGGAACACCCTGACACTGTGAAACTGGTGCCTACCAGGCCTAACAAGTTCCTTTCAGCCCCTCCTCAAAAGGAATTTTTGACTAAAGGAGTTGCAGTAGATGCAATGGTGGTGGCATCTGCCACTCAGCAGGATGTGGCAGAGGCTTCAATGTCTATTCACCCTCCTAATAAGGATTCCAGGAGCATGGATAGGTACGGGAAGCGTACCCTTTCTTCAGCGGCCTTTACCCTATGGTCGCTGAATTATCTTTGTCATTTTACCAGGCTCCAAAGAGACCTCCTCAAAGAGTTAGGGGAGTCACTTACGGGTAATCTTCCTGAGGCGTTAGCCCAAACTGTTGGCGCCCAGATGACTACCCTATCTTCGATAGTCAACTCGTCCATGAGGCTCATATCATATGCGGCTGATGGGGTGTGTAGAGCAGCAGGAACAGGCGTGGCTCTTAGAAGACACGCCTGGTTACGCTTGTGTCCCTTTGCGGAGGCCTTTAAGTCTTCCTTCGCCGACGCCCCCTTTGATGGGTCCTCCCTGTTTGGACCCAAGTTGAAGGACACACTGACTCAGTGCGAGCAGGAGGGCAAGACCTTGACTGCCGTGGGGGCCCATTTTTCTGCTCCCTCTAGACCTTACCCCAAGGCCCAGAGAGGAGGGAAAATGTGGTTCAGGAAATCTCAAAGGTCTTTCCCTACTCCACCGAGTGATCCCCCCTCTAGAGGCGGGGGGGTTTCAGGAAGATGCCGCCCCAGAGGCAGCAGAGGGCCCCATAACTCTGGAGACTGCAATTCCTTTCGTGCTTCATCCTATGCTCACCGTCCCTGAGACGTGGCCCGACTGCGCATCTCCGGAGCCAGTCGGGGGTCGCTTTGTGGAACACCCGCAGGCTTGGGAATCTGTCACCAAGGATCAGTGGGTGCTCCGGACCATAACCGGAGGCTATCTCATCCCTTTCATCAAGATCCCCCCTCTTCCTATCAGGAAAATCCCGGATTTGCCACCCAGTCAGCGGGATCAAGCAGCGGTCGAGGTTTCAAAGCTGCTAAGAAAAGGAGTCATCCAGCTTGTCCCCACCGACCAGATCGGATCAGGAACTTACTCAAGACTATTTTTGGTGCCAAAAAAGACAGGGGACTTAAGGCCCATTTTGGACCTCAGATCATTGAATCGCTTTGTAAAAAAATCCAAATTCCGAATGGTCACCCTTCAGTCCATTCTCCCGTTATTGGAGAAGGATGTCTGGATGTGCTCCATAGATCTCAAGGATGCTTACTATCACATTCTGATAAGTCAAGAGTCCAGGAGTCATTTATGCTTCCACCTGGGAGCCAGTCATTTCCAGTTCCGAGCACTGCCCTTTGGTCTCACCACAGCCCCCAGGGTGTTCACCAAGTGTCTGGCAGTAGTGACAGCTCACTTGAGAAGTCGAGGATTCCAAGTGTTTCCCTATCTAGACGACTGGCTCCTTACTGCCACCTCCAAGCATCTATTAGTTTGGGCGCTTATGACCACAGTCAGTTTGGGTCATTCACTAGGAATCACGTTCAATTGTGGAAAATCTGTCCTGCAGCCGTCTCAGCATATTACCTTTATAGGCGCAGAGTTAGACACAAGAAGAATGCGGGCATTCTTGCCGGTAGAAAGGATTCAGGTCCTGCAGTCTCAGGTTCAAACCTTGTTACCCAGATCACGAGTTCAGGCCAGACTGATTCTGCAGTTATTGGGCACGATGGCCTCAACTATTCTTCTGGTCCCCTTAGCCAGGCTGCACATGCGGGTGCTGCAATGGGTACTGTCAGTTCAATGGTCCTTTCAGCAACTCCCCTTGAACCATTTGGTCCAGATTACGGAAATTTGCCATTGGGACCTACGTTGGTGGCTGCTTCGGTCCAACCTGGACCAGGGGTGACCCTTTGCCCTTCAGCCTCCCGTCGCCACGGTGACCATGGACACCTCCCAGATAGGGTGGGGGGGGGTCATTATCTGGACAGGTCTGTCCAATGCACGTGGCAGGTTCATGAAATGCACTTACATATCAATATCCTGGAAATGAGAGCGGTGCTACTGGCGTTGCAAGCACTTCATCATGCTCTTCCCCGGGGTACTATTGCGATTCTATCCGACAACATGTCGGTAGTCTGGTACATAAACAAGCAAGGCAGAACCAGTTCCTTCCCTCTTTGCCGAGAGGCCATGAGAGTGTGGCACTGGGTGATTGCTACCCAGCGTTTCCTAGTGGCAATGCACATTCCGGGGAAATCCAATGTGATTGCAGACAGGCTGAGCAGGACTTTCCTGTTGCCCCACGAGTGGTCCCTGAATGACAGGGTGGCTGCAAACATCTTCGCCAAGTGGGGCCTCCCTTGTTGCAACTTGTTCACCAGCCCTCACAATGTGAAATGCAGGGAGTTCTTCACTCTGACTCCCTCTCAGGGACAGATTCCCAGGGACGCTCTAGCTCACAGTTGGCCCCCTGGTCTACTTTACGCCTTCCCTCCAGTCCCCCTTCTCCCGAAGGTGATACAGAAGGCGATTTATCTAGGAAGCGACATGATTTTGATCGCTCCACACTGGCCTCGTCAGGTTTGGTTCCCCTTCCTTCTGAGGTATGTGGTGGAAGGCCCATGGTTTCTGGACCTGGTGCCCGACCTGTTAACTCATCAGTTGGGACAGTCTCACCCATCCCTCAGGTCTTTAAGGTTGTCCGCTTGGTTACTCCACTTCCAACCTTAGTCAGAGATAACTCTCTTTCTCCAGACGTCATCCACATTTTGTCCTCTTCTCACAAACCTTCCACTATTAAACTGTATTCCAGCAAATGGAAGAGGTTTGCTCTTTGGGCCCAGCAATGAGGTATAGATTCCCTTACCACCCCAGTACCTCAGGTTTTAAAATTCCTGGCTTCTTTGTTTTATTTGGGCTCTTCAGTTTCCACAATTAAAGTCCAACTGGCGGCTATCTCTAATTTTCATGTCACCTTTGAGCCTTCCTTAATGGCAAACAGGCTTTGCAAATCTTTCCTTAAAGGAGCGTGGCTCCTTCGGCCCCCAATAGCCCATCCTGTGTCCCCTTGGGACCTGAATATGGTTCTAGCTTCTTTAACTGCCCGCCCCTTTGAACCAGCAGCTACTTGTGATATAAAATTTCTATCTTGGAAAACCGCCTTTTTGGTGGCAATAACATCTGCCAAGCGGGTCTCAGAGCTTCAGGCTCTCTGTTCTAATCCTCCTTATTTGACCTTTCACAAAGACAGAGTGTCTCTCAAGTTAAATCCCTCTTTCTTGCCCAAGGTAGCATCCCCCTTATGCATTCAACAATCCTTGGAGCTCTCTGTGTTTTTTCCCAAATTCTCCAATAGCGCAGAATATATTTTCCATCAGTTGGATGTTCACAGACAACTGCGTTTTTATTTAAGTAGGACCAATCAGACACAAAAGTCAGATCAGCTGTTTGTGTCCTTTGCGGAAAATAGGTTGGGTCAACCGGTGGCTAAAACCACCATAGCCAAATGGATTAAAGATTGCATCTCCTTCATTTATTCATGGTCCGGCAAAGAGCTACCCTTCCCAGTCAGGGCTCATTCTACCAGGGCAATGGCTACTTCTGTAGCATTCCACTCCAAATTATCGATAGATGATATCTGTGCAGCCGCTACCTGGACTTCTCTGCACACCTTCATTTCTCATTACAAGATAGATGTGGCTTCTCGAGGTAGAGCTTCCTTTGGTTCCACAGTTCTCAGGAGTGTTTTCCAATGAGCCACCCGGGATTTAGGTGCTAAGGATGCTGTCCCATCAATTATGAATGTAGGCGAGATAGGATCCCATTACATCTTTTAGTTATGTACTTACCATAACTTCGGATGTATGGGATCCATCTCGCCTACATTCATATCATCTACCCTCCTTCCCCTTCCCATTGGATTTAGAGGGAATGTTGCTACTTACTGAGTTTTTCTCTTGAAGGACTTTAGTTTGTTACAGTTGCTGGTATGTCTCTGTGTCTGGATGTAGGTATGAAAGCGAACAAACAAGATCTGGGGAAGCAGGCGTGGTGCATTCTGGGATAAGGGGTAGCCCAGCCAATTAGAGGCTTCGTTCTAGTATATAGTGGCCGAGTCGGAGCCGATGGATCGGCCCCGAACCCATCAGTTATGAATGTAGGCGAGATGGATCCCATACATCCGAAGTTATGGTAAGTACATAACTAAAAGATATACTTTTCCTAAGGAATTGAATGCAGATTGGCTTGAAGGTGCTTGGTTTATTCATTCTATGTTTTTTTTTTTTTTTTTTTTTTTGCTTTTTTAATTAAATGTTACTCAATAGATGTTTTTAATAGAATATAATTAAATATATCTATGGCCAATACATCTAAATGTAACATATCTTGAATTTTTTCACTGTCTGGTTTAAGTAGTTATTTATTATTTTACAATGAAGTAGTTACACAGGTTTTACCTTAGACTTGACCATTGGCTGCGTCAGCTTTTGCTGTCTATCTACCTCTTCAGAACAAGTGGCATGAAGGCATTATGTGATACTTCTCATCTTTTTTCCATCAGCATTTGTGAAGCTTCTCCTGATCAAGATGGTTAGGGAGGTGAACAGGAGGGCTCCTCTTCCAGGGTTTTGAACTAATCTGACATCTAGAAGTTTTGATGGGTTTTTCTGTGGTTGCCTTCTGTCATCATCCTTAAACCTCAAGCAAAGAGAACACTTTTTTGTGACATGAGAAATAAGCAAACAGATTAAAGACTACTGCATAAAAGATTTGTTTGCCAGAGTGCACTTAGCATTGAATGTTGTGACTGTGACAAAGCCAAAGGCCTCATCAGGAAATTAATAAGATATAAGAATAACCACTAATGACAAATGGAACTGCGGTGGTGGTGCTGCGGTAGCGTTGTTGCCTCACAGTAAGACGTTGTCCTGTTCAATTCTCAGCTGGAGCGTCTTCTGTGTGGAGACATCCGTGAATGGGCGTACCTTCGTTTAAGGTTGTGCGTCAGGGCTGGCAACTCGGCACGTAAAAATCTACTGCCAATCATTAGCGGACCTGAGTTCCGCTGTGGCGACCCCTAACTGGGAAAAGCAGAAAGACACAACAACTAATGACAAATGGAAAAAAGTAAACCTGTTTGACAAAATAATATGATCTAGACATAACTAAAACCTCAAAAAGAAAAGGCCTAAAGGAAAATTATACTATGGAAATTACACTATTTTCTTAAACTAGCCTGATGTCCACTGGTAACGAAAAAAATGAATTGTTCTGCTTGATCATTAAATTATGTAAGTTAGGGATGGGGATGGAAAATGTGGGAATTATTTGTGTGCTGAGTGGCCCTAACACATGTAGAATCAGCCCATATTAGTTCAGCAGCTAGAGATCTCCAGAATCAGACTTCTCTGGATTTTAATTTATTTTAGAGACAAAGACATCTGCAGAAATACATCTGCTTTTCACAAATGATGTGTGTGTGTGTGTGTGTGTATATATATATATATATATATATATATATATATATATATATATATATATATATATATATATAGTTTGGTCGATATTTGTTTAACTGACCACATTTGGCCGACCATACAGATAACAGACAGGTATGTGTAATTGAAAATGAATATTCCCTTTCCCCCAGGGATTGCGCAATCTTGGAGTTAGTGTATATAATTAGCAGGAGGTGTGGGGGGATGTTGTTTATGTTTTTAAAGTAATATTTGCAACCTCAGGGCACGCATAATATGAAGTTGAAATTTCTGGTTTCAATGTAGAGTGGTTTACCTTCAGGCTGTCAACGCTAATCTTAGTTGACCAACTAAAGGTAAATCATATATATATATATATATATATATATATATATATATATATATACACACACACACACACACACACACACACACACACACACACACACACACACACACACACACACACGCACTGCACAACACAGTGATGTTTACTGAGCAAATAAGATCTCAAAAAGTCAACAAGCAGTCCTATACAATTACTCCTTCAACTGATGCAATGCATAAGGGTGATATAGAATGTTCCCATACATAGTTCCAATTACTAGCTTGCTGATAAACCAATAAGTTGATCACAATTGGTCAATTAGTCTGCTAATCACAAACAACACAAATTCAGTGCTTTTTTACACAGACTCAAGCGTCATGTACCTTCCATGTGGGGGACCTTACCCTCACACACCTCTGTTTTCATGTGCTAACTCCAAGTTATGTAGCTACAGGAATAATATTCAAGCTGTCCCACCAAAACCATGCAAAACACTACCCAGGACTTAAAAGACTGTTAATATTAAGACCATATTTTGTCAACAACCATTATAAAAGCTGTACATAGAAATAATACAAAAAAAACTATGTGCATGACTGGAGCTAATTGAAAACACTGCAAAACAAACAAAAAAGCAAACAAAAATACGAAGGAAGATCACAAAGAAGTCTAAGACTAACTTCATTACACTGAGTTAGGCTTTTTATCTTTTCTGCATTCAAAACAAAACTTCTCCAGAACTACGACTGATAAAAGATTGTGTATAATGCACCTACAGTATGCCAAATGCTAACACTGAACAAAACAGATTAATTTAAAAACTGCTCATCACATGTTCTTATGCATAAATCAAATATCCATAAAAATCAAGCAAGTCTGTGTAAAAAATGTAAAAATAGCAGATAAAATAGAAAGACAATATGAACATATGAATAAATACATTAAGTAAATTGATATGCAAAGCTATAAAAGACTCGTCAATATCAGCAACCTTAAAATTAGTAGTGATTATATGAAAATGAATAAGGGCAATGAATAAGTAATAAGAGACAAATATTTTTCTAGGTGTTTTTCCTGATGTGCTTGCTGACTACCAGTTATTACCCCTATGACCCTACCCCATTATATTTTTCCATCCTTTGTATGTCCCACTGAAGGGAAAAGCTGGCCACTGCACCACCATATAGGCTGCTATAACAGTAGTTATTGCTCTGTCACCTGCATCCTGGTAATGAGGGTATATGTTGCTATGAAACCAGTGTCATCCTATGGCAGCTAATATGAGCACCTGCATCAGTGAATGATGTCTTGCATCTTCCCCATGTGTGCATGTTTGCATAGACATGCCTAAAAGACTGCCATCACCAGCTTGTGACCACCAAGCCCATATTCTCTAGTCCTATGGTAACTGCTGTTATGAAGAACCTTCTTGCATGGAAGAACTGTGACCATCATCTCTCTCTTTCTCTCTTTCTCTCTCTCTCTCTCTCTCTCTCTGTCCCTGTCTTCACAGGACAGGCGGGCTAAAATAGGCCAATTACTTGGTTTACCTTCATATTGTCGGAAATGACAATATCGATCACGTATTTGAGTGAACCAAATGCGCGAATTTTAAATTTTGACATTCTCAGAAGTTCAAAAATCAGCAAATCAAACAGCTGATTCATGAACTAAAATGTCGAAGACACATCATAATGCAGGGAGGCAAGCCCCTCTGCACCCTTCATGTGGATCATAATCAGGGCTTTATTATCTCTGCAAGTGTCAGGCAAGTAATGAAAGAGTAATAAATTTACTGAAAATGTAAAAAACTACATCCTACTTTATGATTTAATGGGATATCATTTTTAAAACACAGTTGCAGAAAAATATATATTCTGTGTTATGCTATAACAGACTACAAATTTTAAACTCTTTCTGAAAAAAGAAAAATATATTTAACTTTATGATGTAATGAACCACAAATTAAAACCCATTATAATTGGTCAATAAAAGTGGTAAGTCATTTTCGTTGCAACACAATATATATGAAGATATATATGTGTGTGTGTGTATGTGTGTGTGTGTGTGAAACACACATACACATTTATATTACATGTGGTCATTTTAACTGTGAGAGGTTTAATGTAGGTAAGCCTAATATAACTGTCATAGAACATTTATGAATGCAGGTATGCAGTTCAGAACAAACGCATCATTAATGCTTTATTTAATCATACTCTATACTGCAACAATTGTAGAAAATATTGGCTGTGGTAGATAATTAAAACTAGATACCGAAGGTGATATGAACAGTTTGTTGGAGAAGACACACTTTGGCAGCTGCATTTGAATGCAAGCCATACTGTGTTTAAAGGAACATTTAAATGTCAAAAGTGTTTTAAAATTATTTCTCAAATATATTACATGTAGTTTTTCCTACATTTTTCATATTCTGTTTTCATTAGTCTTCCATTCATGGTAATTTGCTGTTTGCTATTCCTTTATTTTCAGCTAAACTTCAATTCATTTTAAGGCTATTGATAAGTAGCTATATTTATTTATTTATAGTCATTAAGAGCTATGAATTTAAGTTTATTTAATGTACCTACTGAGTTTCTTATCCTGATATCTTAAAATCAATATGCTTTGTCTTCAGCTGCCATGTTAACCATTTTGTACTGTATTTTATGCAGGTCTATTTGATTTTCATGCTAGAATGTTGATATGTGCATATGTAGATGAGTCTGTTTTTGAGCAATCGAATTATAAGCATGTTACTTATGCTGTGGGTTTTGATGAAATAGTCTTTTGTCAGCCATAATGCAAAAGAAGTTGTGTTTTAACTGTAGAAAAGATTGTAATCATGTCATTCAGTCTAATACAAGTGTTAGTACTAGAACCCATTTAGAGTTTGCTTATTTATTTATTTATTTATTTAGTTGTGCACAGAAATGGGCATCCAAAATAAATAAAAAACTCTCTAATTAAATTTATTGTGGGTGTACACATTAAAACTCTGTACTTACTTTTAAAACAAAATGACAGCAGAAAAAATAGTGTTTATAATTTGACGGTTGTGAAAACGTTTACTAATACATGTGTTTGACTATGAATAATGCACCGTGCTGCCCCACTTAAGTTATAAAATATATTTTCTTTTTGATCTTGTTTGAGTACTTGCTTTGTTTTGCTTCAGTTTTCCTCATGTGCTTTATGTCAAATTGAATGTATGAAATATTTATGATGGAAATGCTTACCAAAATTTCATATCATATAATATTTATTGCATTCTGATGAGGAGCAATGATAATCGATATGTTGTACATTACAGTGACAAAGGCCTCTTTCATCATACAAGGGAAAGAATACAGAAAAAATGCAGTATGTGGGAAAAGGTAGATAAAAAGGTTTTTATGCATTTCACAAACAGAATAAACAATGTGTCTTTGTTAGCATCTGGACCATGTTATCCTAACCAAAGTGACAATGTGGGAAGGGTATTGCTTCACAGATATTCTGCCTAAAGAACATAACTGCATGGATCTGAAAGTAATTTCCTATCTTAGCATTAACTTTGTAAAACAAAAACCTGATGCTATTTTTAAGCTCTATGGTTGTAGAACAATAAAAATACAATTCTTAAAACTGCTGTTGTTTTAGCTGCATTAAGGTAGTGCAATAAAAATAAAATTCCAGACATTATTTAATGGCATGAGATGAACATACTTAGAAATAACCTATGCATTTTTGGAAATGCATTTATGATTTTCTACTACTGCAATTTTATTAATAAAGTAAACTGATATAAATAGAAACTGATAATACAGTTGAATTGCTGTAACTTTGTTTATACAAAATGGTATTTTGAAGTGTTTTAAATAGATTACAAAATGAAAACACGGCAAGACTGACATACTTTTTTCTTATGTTGTAAAGCCTATTTTATGAGTTCAGTTTGATAATCTGAAATATATGTTACATTTTATAAAGTAATGAATGCTGTTGAAATCACACCTGAGTGCACATTTGTATGATATAAGCTATTCTTTCATCGTGTCACTTCTGACTTATCATGTTATATATGGGTTGATATTATAACATCGAAGTCTTAAAACTTCAAATGTTATAATATCAAACCATTTAGATTGAAAGACTATAACATCGAACACTCAGAAGAGCTAATTTTTTTCCCAGGGAAAAAAAAATTGCTGTTCTGACAAACATACACACAACACAAGCACACCAAAATAAATAATACATACACATACACTTCACAAAACCCTACACTAAACCATACATACACTACTAGCTATCCTCTTACCTTAACCCAACCCTAACCCTAAGGTCCCTAACTATCGCACCCTCACCTTACCCGCTCCCTAACCCTAAAGTCCCTATCACACACTCACCTTACCCACTCCCTAACCCTAAAGTCCCTATCGCACACTCACCTTACCCACTTCCTAACCCTAAGGTCTCTATTGCACACTCACCTTACCAGCTCCCTAACCCTAAGGTCCCTATCGCACACTCACCTTACCTGCTCCCTAAACCTAAGGTCCCTAACTATCACACACTCACCTTAATCCGATCTGTTCACACACTTACCTTAACCTGGTCCATAATCTTTGCTCCACAGTCGTGGAAATAACAAAGCTGCAGAAACGGCCCACCGAATACTTTCCCTAGGAAAGTATTCGATATTCTGCAGCTTTGCTATTTTCAGCATTCGGTGCATAGGATTCGATATTATAACATTCAAAGTTTTAAGACTTCAATGTTATAATATAGACTGTTATATACTTGCTGACATTGTTTGATAACCACTAATCTTTTCTTTCACACAGCATTTATATAAGATCTTATTAGATACTAAGAAATACTATTCTTCTATAGTATGTATTCTAAATGTGCAGGTAGATATGAAACAAGGATACCCAGTGATCTTGGTTAAAATCAGACAATTCAAAAATATATCATGTTTTATATCCTTGAGTGGCAGAAATATGCGTTTGAACTAGGAACGCTTTTTAGGAGGTTAGAGATACAAACTGGGTTCGTGATTAAGAATTTAAACATCAAAGTCAATCTCAGTTCATACCTGTGAAACATTTTCTTGTCTGTTTTCCATTGATATGAAAAAAAAAAAGAATGTAATTGTTCCATATATTGTTTTAAACTATTTTGATGCCTTTGTTTAATGGTAAACTTTGTTTGTCCTTCTGTGAATATATTTATTGGGAAAATGGCACTAATTTTTTCCACAGAACTCAAAGCAAAATGTACTGCTATAACAATTGCCAGTTTTAACTAACAGCAAAAGGGGTGAAACAGTGTCCTGGCTGTTACTTTAAGGTAAATTCATGGTCATACAGAATGCTGAATTTTATAAAGAAACTATTAAATTTCTTACCTGCAGGGTTTCCGTAGTTGTGAATGCCGGCATTTGAGTCTTGACAGATGTGCTGTTGAATTGCTAAAGCATGACAAAGCAAAGCAAGCATTGCAGATACCATTTATGAATGCTAAACCTGACTAGTAAGCAAAGCATGATGGGAGCTGTGTACGAATGCACAATGTGATAACAGTTTATTAACAGTGTATGATGACAGGATATTGAAGAAGTATATAATGGACTGTTAGTGTTTCGTGTATAGGAATGACCTTGTTTCAGAAGATAATCACACTTGCTCAAGGTGAATTAACCTAGATACATATAGTTTCATATCAGCTTTACAGGTATACATGCAACAACTCAATTAAAAGAACATCTTATTATATTCACTTCTGCAATGATTAAGACAAATCTTATTGCATTCATTTCTGGCAAGCTGCAGTATATTTACTGCAAAGTCCATTCTTTGTGTTTTGGAAAGTCCGGAAATGTTGTTTAAACA
Source organism: Protopterus annectens (assembly GCF_019279795.1). Taxonomy (NCBI): domain Eukaryota; kingdom Metazoa; phylum Chordata; order Ceratodontiformes; family Protopteridae; genus Protopterus; species Protopterus annectens. The sequence goes on from NC_056735.1 coordinate 1,050,282,222, forward strand.
GCAATCCTCATAGTGATACAATAATGCTAAATGTATTTGTGACATTTCTGTGTTATATTTACAAAGATTCTTATATTAAGTTTCAGTATGATTTCTAATGTACAATGCTCACACTGTAATATTAACATAAAACTGTATGGCAGTCATTGAAAAATATTATTTTCTGATGCCCACACTGTTTCAGTGCTGTATTCAATAGTATTTTAATATTCATACAAGAAGCTGTGAGTTGAATGAATTAAAAAGGAAACAATCTTTATTGTAAAGCTGTCTGAATCACTTCTATTTCTCAATCTAATTTGAATTCAGAGCATTAACGTACACACGGTGATTCCAACTGCAATGCAGTGGGATTTCCCACATGAAAAAAAAAGAGGTAAACCAATAACACTGGAAGGGCTGGCATTTCCTTGAACTAGAGGGGGGTCACCTTATACCCCAATTCCCTCAGCTGATTGCTTAGTGGTTCCGTTGCCATGGAGAGTGCAGAGAAATGGAGCTAGCCCTTGCAGGCAGGAAGTGAGTCCATGAAGAGAATGTTAATCTGATGCAGGCTATCACTATTTGTACTGACGGCTGATGTTGTACAGTACAGTATACTCACTGCCTTTATGCCAGGTGAAAATAATGCAGTAAATGTATGCTGCTCAGGTACTACTACTAGAAAAACACAAAGAGCATATGACAGAATCTTACATAAATCCTGATAAATGAAAATATTTCCCAGGTTTAGAGCAGCTGTAACAGCATCCTCTGCAGTTTATTGTAAAAAAAAAAAAGTCTTATACATTACCCTTAAAGTGTTTGTAAGTATTTTACCTATAGTATGCAATAGTGGCTGTATATAGCTAATTATCTGTAACAAGGGATAGATGAAACGCATTATCATTGTTATAATCATTAGCTAATAATAAGGAAATGATGAATTACTAGTTTTGAAATCAAGCAATAGCAGTACATCTTCAGTATAATGTACAATTAATGGCAAATTTATAACTGATATGAGGTTTATGTTGACTTTTACGTAGCTATTCAGAGTTTGTAAACTTGTGCAACTATCAATTGTTCTCAGTAGTCACTGTTAGTTCTGTACTATGAGCATTTCTAGCTTTTATAAAGCAATTTATTTGAAGCTGTCTTAATAATAATAATAATAATAATAATAATATAAAAGTGTTTGCCAATGGCAATGCCTCATTCAATACATTTGATTTTTAAAAGTCTCAGCTGCAAAGTCTAAGAAGCAGAGATGATAAACCAACCAAATAGAATATTTGTTCTTCTATGAATTGAAAAACCTGGTTGAAAGCGTGGTGGAAAATGCAATAAATGACATGCATTATCTAAGGAAAAGTACAATTTTAATGTTATAAGCAGAACTAGAATTAATTTATACATGAAAATGAGGCCATGTTTTAATTGCCAGTAAATTGCACAGATGCATATTGAATTTGCTTCTGATAATGAACTTTGACAGAATCCCGAAATATCAAATACAATTCAGCAAACCTCAAATTATCTTACATTGGGAATTTGCTTTAACATGGGTACTGCAGCAGAGCAAGTCCATGTGTCCTCATTCGTTGCAGTCATTGAACTGTGGTTCACTGAACTGTGACCAGTATAACACAATTCTACTATAATTCCCTTGACAAAACAAACTGCTCTCATATCTCTCTCTCTCTCTCTTTCTATATATATATATATATATATATATATATATATATATATATATATATATATATCAATAATACATATACATACATACATACATACATGCATACACATTTGCATACATACATGTATACAGATAGGTATGCACATATGTACATACTTATCTATATATATATATATATATATATATATATATATAGATGTGTGTGTGTGTGTGTGTGTGTGTGTGTGTGTGTGTGTGTGTGTGTGTGTGAAAAAGACAGAGAATAACAAACTATGATGATACAGTTTTACAAGGTTTAATAAGTGTTTCTCTGATCTGTTTCTTTAAAGCAAGAATTTGCTGTTCACCAGATAGCATTAAATACTTGTCTGCAGTGTGTGCAAGCTGAATGGGCAGTGAAATTCCTTAACAGATTGCTTATTGAAGAGGCAGTTCAGCAAAATTTGTATTTACTTGGTCAGTAGGAGCATAGTATAGTCATTGTGCTCGTTAATTAGTTAATTGTACTAGCTAAATCTGGGCCTTCATAAGCGTAGACTAGCCATTCTCAATCATAAATCAAGAAAAGGAAAGAAGAAAAGGAAAACTGCATCACAAAACCAGGTGCTGCAAACAATAAAATAATTTGAAGAGTTACTTAGTAGGAACAGTACTGCGGTGGTGGTGCTGTGGTAGCGCTGTCGCCTCACAGTTAGACGTTGCCCGTTCGATTCTCAGTTAGAGCGTCTTCTGTGTGGCGACATGCGTGAATGGGTGTTCCTTCATTGAAGGTTGTACGTTAGGCCCGGCAAGCCAGTACGTAAAAATCTACTGCCAATCATTAGCAGACCGGAGTTCCACTGTGGTGACTCCTAACTGGGAAAAGCCAAAAGACATGATGAAGATGACTTAGTAGGAACAGCATAGATGTCTCACAATTTGTTTGCTTGCATTAATGTTAAGTAAATACATACAAAACTTGGTAACAATTTTTATTATGGCTTTACTAGGTAAGCTGCAAAGCTTAACATTTTTGCTAGTACAACTTTTTTTTTACATAAACAATCACAGTCTGTAAAATATATAGAACTATAACAAATGCATGTGCCTGTCTAGCATTGTACAATAATTCTCTTCCTTACAGAAATATGTTTATAATTTCCTTGGTTCAGCTGTAAAACAGTATCATAATTAACAGAAGCAGTGACCTCAACTTTGCTCATTCAAAATCCCAAATAATATTAGTACAAAATCTACAAGAAAGATTCAGCCACACTACTGTCTTCCCTGTGTAATACCTTATCCTGAAGTGGAGGGCCGAAGAGATATATGCAAATGACTCATCAAGGACATGACAGTGCTTCAGCTACATGGCTTCTGGGTACATTCAGGCTTTATTGACCTGAATGTACCCATACCTATTTAAAGAGCAAAGCCCAAAAAGTCATGGGCATTCGGAAACCATGTAGAAAAAGTCATGGGCATTCAGAAACCATGCAGCTAAAATACTGGTGTGTTCTTAAGAGATCATTTGCATATATTCTATGGGCTCCCTTTCCAGGAGGTTTAGGACGATGGACAGTGAAGATACTGGCTTGACTGAGTCTTTCTTGACGTTTTTACAGAATAATTTGTTTGTATAACCTTTTTAGCCTTTGCTTGGAAAAAATATCAGCACCTGATGGACCTGAATGACAAGGTTTTCCAAAATATTCAGCCTAGTCTACCAAATTTCCACTATGAATAAATGAGGAGCTGAACTAACAAAGTGCAGAAACATCAATGCACATTGCATCAGTTTTGTACACAAAAAGCTAGTTTAAACAGAAAAAAATGAATGAAACTGTACCAGTCCAAAAAAGAAAACCAGCAGTCTCCTTTTATATATTCTCCTTTCGCACTTGGACAATTAAAAAACACACAAAAAGTAACAGTACTTTTAGATACACTTTAGGATAAATGCCAAAACAAAGGAAGATTTTGGCAAACTAAGGGCAGATGCAATTTTAAGAGTAACTAAAAAATTAGGTGTACATAATAATGAGTATAGAACAGGATACCTACACACTCTGTGCACCTGTGCCAGATTCCCAAATACAATGGACCTGCCAGATGGCAATGAAATGTAACAAAGTGGTATACCAGTACTTTAAGGCAAGTGTTCAATGCAGGCTACATTTGCCTGGCTTGGGATTTAAAATTTCCTTGCAGAATTACAAACTATAGCCACAAAATTCACAGAAATACCAGAAATAATGACTTATGCAGACAATACAGTATTGCAGGTTGGGGTATTACATGGCACATTAGAGGATGATATGTGGATGCATGCTATGTCCACAGCCAACTTGCATAAGTGCAGTTGTGCCTGCTCTTTTATCAGGAAATAATATATAGATACAGATAAAACAGAGAGCTAGTGCAGACAGTGTGAGGAATGTGTGAACCCCTCATATATTCATGCAGTCTTCATGTTAACCCAGTCCCACTCAACACAAAGACGTGCCTGAGCCTTGATATACTGGCCTCTGGACATTCCAGCTGCATATGGTTGATACTGTAGGGGTGCTCCAGACAGCTGCTTGTCACATACAAGAATAAATCCTAGCAGTTATGTGCAGCAAAACTGATGAGTTCATCCAGTTTTTACACCAAAGAAGCATCAGGCTGCAATGGAATGGTTTTATTCCACAGCCAACTTCCTCAATGTCCTTGTTGCAGGTGATTGCACCCATGTTCCAATCAAAACCCCTTCTGGAGATGATGCAGAACAATACTTTAACAGAAAACTTTGGTCATCACTCATATGTCAAGTAATTTGCTCAGCAGATGACCTCATCATTAACTTGATGACAACACATTCCGGTAGCATATATGTCACAGTTATTTGGTGTGTATTTCAAGAGGGTGAGATCCCTGAGAATTACAACTTGATAAATATATCTGCATATGATTAATGTGTTCTGTATCACTACATGGTACTGTAAAGCAACCCTTCTAATATTCTGACCCTTTATATCAACAGGGTGGCTGCAGTTATCCTCTGGAGCCCTGGATCATGAAACCATTCAGGGGTCCTTTCATGCCTCCTAAGGATGTACTCAATAGAGCACATACTGCAACAATAAACACCATTGAGTAATTATATGACATGCTAAAATCATGATTCAGATGTCCGGACATATCTCGGATGCACTACAATGTGCACAAAAAAAGGCTATGCAAATGGTCAACATATGTGCATAATATAATTACATCCAAGCATTTTGGCCTGCCAGCCATAAAGGTGGGAGTTCTATCCCAAGAACCTCAAATGTCTGAAGTGAAGCTGTCAGAGCCTTCACAAGATAATTACGGGGACACTTGTAACAGCACATCCAGGCATGGGTGACTAAGGTTGTGGCCATATATACTGATTTAGGTAACATGGCAATGCCTGAAAAAGAACTTTTGAGTCATACCACACCAGGCATGCATATGTACACAGAGGAACAGGTGATGCTTACCAACTGATTACAGCATATCAGCACCACACTTGACATCCACAGTAATCCATCTATGACCTGTCCATACAATCATACATCTCATCCAAGTATCCCAATTGTATAATGCTGTAGCATACACATAACACTGGTAACACTCACACAGAATTTGTGCAGATGCCAACAGAGATACACTTTTGTTAGAAGAGAGGAATGTAGTACAGGTATACCACCTACTGTGGACATACCTGTATGTGTATGACCCACGTGGTGAATAACACTGTAACACATACGATAAAGATATTTATAGCAGATGTGTACTGTGGTGTGTGTATATAGCACAGTAGCATGTGTAGTAAGTTGGCTGTCTGTGTGTGGCTAGCACAGCACAACATGTGGATAAGGATACAGAATTTAAGTGTGATACAAGTACATAATTCATATAACACATCAACAATATGGTGACTCTAAACTGATACCATACCACATGTTGCAAATTGTGATAAAGAAAATTCAGACATGAGCAGACATCATGCTTGACATGCCATGCATTGTACAGCTGTGACAAGGGGCATGCACAACATCCCAGCCAAGAATATTATGGCCTTTAGAGCATGTGTATAACTGGCTGTAACTGACATACTTGAACAACACTTGATGGTGTACATATAGATGTTGCTAACATTGTAGAAAAACATGCCAGTGTCAGACTGTGTGGAGAAATATGCAGTGCAGCATTAGCAGAGTAATATGTATAAATGGACATGCATTGAAGTACATATGGGTCCCTGTATGCTAATGATGTTATAGACAACTGGGATGGCAAAATGCAGAAGCGTGATGTCACACTATGGAATGCATGTGTCAAGTTTTGTGTAATTTACTTATTGTCACCACCTACAGAACAACATGCTGTGTCAAACAAGAGGTATGATATTCCATGTATACTTGTGCAACCAACATTGGGAAACAATAGGAAAATGCATATCACGAATGATGTACACCATAGCCAACAACAATACCCACAAAATAAGCATAGGATAATGTATGTGTATCACACTGTTAAACTTGTAGCTAGCATAAACATCTCTGTACATCTCAATGATATGTGACTTACACTGACATGAAAGACGATAACAAGATGTTAAACATGTACTCCTATGTATTTGACATTTACAGTACTTTGAAGTAGTTTTTTTACAATCCAACAAAACTACAATTCCTGTGACATCAGACATGACACAGACCACTAAAAGGCACAGTGTGGGAATGTTTAATTGGCATGCCATCCTCTAAGGACACCTTAGTAGTCTGGACTTATGTTGAGTTGTGGAATACATAAGAACATGCAACAGATGTAAGTATGCAAAAGAAATGTCTACAATGACCTACTCTGGGTTAGTGGATGAAATGCTTTATATAAGTCTGTACTCTACAGCAAGGTATGGCCAAAATGTACCAGGTTGTCTTATCTCTGGTCTTGCACAAAAACATCCTTACATCATATTACTTGACTGTCAAGGAAACATTTACCTGGCACATCACCCTCTGAGGACTTCCCAGCAGTCTGAGTTCTGCAATGAGCTGTGGATTTCTTAAGAACATGAACAGATGCAACCATAAAACACAAATGACCTGTAACATATACAGTGTTATACAGGGTTATAAAGGACACTCCATGAAGGTCTTGGTAGACCAACATTAACACTGCCATCTGCAGTGCATCTGTCATGGCCCAGGTTGGGAGTGATGCCAGAAAAAGTTGTATAATGTCTGGGACTATAAGACGGCCCTGCACCTGTGGCATGCTCTTGTCACCTGAAATGGCTGCATGAAAAATCATATAACCTGCAGTGATATTTCTATAGTGCCCCATCACACCCATCCGTAGCATTGACCATGATGGAGATATCATGCTTCACACAATCCCTCCACGCTGTAACACTCATCCTTCCAAGAAAGCATCTACCATGCTGTAAGTAATCCAGTGTGATACCATTCTCACTGGGGAAGAATTTATCTTTTTCTGGAGCATGGGTGAGTCATCTAGAGCATAAAATGTGTGCATACCTGGGTATAAATTGTGTGTGATACAGCTATCCAGTGCGTATTTATTTATTCATTTATAGTCATTAACCTGGGTCAGGCAGTGATCTCAATGGATCATTTGCAGGCACAGCCTAGATGAAGAGATCACATAAGAAGATAACAAAACATTTTACAAACACAAAGGTATGCTAAAACACACACACACACACACACACACACACACACACACACACACACACACACACACACACACACACACACACACACACACACACATTTACAGATGCAAGAATATGGTACAACATTTAGTTCAAGAAGCAGTTAGCAATGTCAAAATATGGATGGAAAATGGAATTATGTTTAACAGAGCTTACTTGCAGTATTCAATACAAAACACATGCATTGCTATGTCAGTTCATGGGAACATACTCCATGTGTTGGACATATTTGATGTTGCAATGTATGTATAACTGTGGGTCCTATTTGTCATCAGTGTAGTAACACATTATGTTATGAACATCAAACATGAAAGAACTACACATGCTTAAAATGACACATTAATGCATGTGTAATACACCTACATACAAGTAACAGATTTGGGTTTCAAACTTATGTCAGTGACACCATACACACTACACAGCCTTATCATCCCTTTAATGGTGCACATCTTTACTACATATGGTATATAGATATTTACCTGTGAGACTCATGAGTATATCTGGAGTTGGACAAAAATCCACATATCATGCAGTAATGGAAGATGTTGGAGCCAGAACACTTAACACTGTATGGGTGATACATAACATACTATTCTGCACACATACATGAATGCTGCATACCATATTTACATAATGTGTGTGTATTGCTTCTAATCCTTATAGGGTGTTTTGTCAGTAGCTAATAGCATAAGTAATTTTAAGTAATGTTTATTTCAATAGGCTAGTATGTACAGCATAACTGCTAGCATTCTCAACTTTAGTGTAAGATTATGAATGATGTTCAGGTTCAAATCTAGCTGACAGCCATAGCAGTTTCTAGGCAGGTGTCATATGTGCTTGTGCATTGGATCAACAGCATAAATCAATATGGTCATAGGATCATAGGAAGTTACTAAGCTATTGGCCCTGAGGCCCTTATAAGCCTAGCCAAGAGTTTAGCCCATGTTTAGACAAGTCAGCACCCAAAGTCCCTGTCCAGCAGGGACAAAGGTGGAATCCCAGGGGGTGTACTTTCTGTTTTCCATCCAGTTATCCAGGTTATGCTTCAAAAGGGATAATGAGGTACTTTGCTTGATGTGGAGAGGGAGTCTATTCCACAGATAGGGGAGTCTCTCAGATAGAAATCTGTCCCGACAACAAGTCCTATTGATGTCACAGACCAGGTTGAGGTCACACTTGTGGGTTACTCAAGTGGAGCTTGACTTGTGGATATGCAGCAGTCCCATCAAGGCAGAGTCTCAGATTGCTTTGTATGCCAGACAGAGGTCACCTCTGAGGAGTCTGTATGAAACTGAGTAGAGGGACAGGGCTTTTAGCCTATCTGTGTGGGGTAGATGTTTGAGGCCATGGATTCTTCTGGTGAGGAACCTCTGTGGTCTCTCCAGCTGCTGCATGTGTTTTGTGAGGTACATGCTGAAGGAGGCATTGTACTCAATAATTGGCCTTATAAGGAAGAATACAGGGATGTTATGACCTCTTTGTCCCCGGATGAGATACCCTTACTTATGAGGTGCACCATATAGAAAGCTTTCCATACAACGGAAGCAATATGGTGGTCAAACTGGGTTCCCAAATCCCTCATGACTGATTGTGTGCTTAGGACATTGTTATTAATGTGATAATATGGTGGGGACATCACTCTCCCAAAAGGTGATGGTGATGCATTTTTTTGGCATTCAGCTTGAGGCCATGTTTCTGGCACCAGTCATTTGTTTGGGTGAGACCCTCTTGGAGAATGTCCACATCACTTGGGGAATTGATGACCACACTCATCTTGCAGTCATCTGCAAACTTGGTCAGCCATAGCCCAATGGTTTTGCCCTGAACCTCAGAGAAGTTTATTCCGAATAACACAGGCCCCAAGACAAATCTCTGGGGTACGCTGCTTGTTACGGGTCTACTGCTTGAGGTGGCTTCCCCTATTTTGATCAGATGGGTTCTATCAGTGAGCCAGTTTGCTACCCACCTGATAACATATTGATTGATACCTAGTTGAGAGAGTTGTCTACTATGCCTGAGTAGGGAATAGTGTTGAAGGCTTTGGCCAGGTCAGGGTAGGTGGTGTGCACCATCTTCCCCTTGTCCATGGCTTTGGTGACTGTCTCAAAGAAATCAACCAGATTTATCAGACATGACCTCCCCTTCACAAAGCCAAACTGTGTGGGGTTGAGTGTTTGAAGGTTACCAATGTCCCTGTTAACGAGGTCCATGATAATCCATTCCATGGTTTTGCAGATCAGGCTAGTTAGACTGATTAGTCTAGAATTTCCTGGATCGGTCAACACTCCACCTTTGTACAAAGGGATGAGAGTGGCTGTCCTCCACTTGGCTGGGACAAAACAGGTACTCAGGCTTTGGTTGAATAGGGTGCCTAATGGTATTGCAAGTTCGTGCCTGAGCTCATGTAGGATGCATCCTGGGATGTTATTGGGTCCCATGGAGGCTGTATTTTTTGCCTTTGAGAGGGCAGTGATGACCTGTTCCCTAGAGATAAGGGAAGGGGGCAAGTACTGGGGATGTGTTGATTTACTGATGGGGGGGGGCAGAGGGGTGAAGTTTTCACTGAATCTGTCAGGTAGACTGGCTATATCTACAGCATTTGTGTATGTGGTGTCCTTGCCCACCAGTTCTGAACATATCTGGGTGCATCCTTTGAGACTGCGGACATATATGAAGAATGCCTTATGATTGTCTCTAGTAGATGTGGCCAATTTGTACTCAAAGTTGTCTTTAGAGGATTTCACTAGTGCTCTTATTTGCTTGTTCACACTAAGGAGAGGTTGTTTCCATTTGGGCACCTTCTCCTTCTTGGTCCTGGATAGCAATTATTTCCTTTTGTTATATAGTTTATTTATTGCAGATGTCCACCAGACAGATTTACTCTTCCTTGCGGAGGATGATTTTGTCCTGTCAGTTATTCCTGATTCTATGCATCTATATAAGTGCTCATATAGTGCTTTGGTGTAGATTTTGACATTGGTGCCAGTACCAACAGATAGGGTGGGGACTGTGAAGCTGTTTATGCCATCCCTCAGGAGGTTGTAATCAGCTTTGGTAAAGTATTTTTGTTTGACCCTAGCTTGAGGAGGGGGGGGGTCAGGGGAGATGCTGACTTCAAAAGTGACCACTTTATGGTTGGATCTTACCAGGGAGGATGATACTGTAGGAGTGCTGCAGTGGTTACTCATGTTGGTTAATACCAAGTCCAAGATATTATCACCTCTTGTGGGAGTATCAACTAGCATTTGCAATGATAAAATCAAGGAATCTCTGGACATTTGCATTCTGGCATGAGTAGTTTGTCACCCAGGATCAGGGTAAAGGGTTGAATATTGATAGATTCAAAGAGGTCCAGATAGGTGGAGTGGGCATTCTGTCTCAAATTTTGGAGCCTGTAGCTAGCTGTGATTTGAATAGGGGTCTTGTCAATGTCTAACTGCACCTGGAGTGTCTCCTGTGTGTCATACTGTTTGACCAGCCTGGAGGTGTCTGTGTCTTTAATATACATTGACACTCCACCTCCTTTGGCTTTGCTGCCCACAGTTTGGAGTCTGAATGTATGATAGGATGAGTAACCAGGTAAGGCTTGGGTGCTCTCCCCAGCTTTGAACCATGTTTTTGTGACTGCACAAATGTCAACATCTTCCAGGGTTAAGAATGCTTGCAATAAGTGCAGTTTCATGTTTAGACTCCTAGCATTTAACAGCATGACCTTTAATTTGCATTTGGATATTTTATTGAAACAAAAACAAAAAAAATCAAACTGAAAGGCTTTTTTGATCTATGTCAAACTTCTTCAGACAAACAGCAGCAATGATGTCATTTCCTTATATAATTTCAAATGATGTCATTTCCTTTATATTGGTTATCAGTAATGCTGTATCATCTACTGGGTGGTTACCAAAATAACTGGATTTTTTAAAAAAATTAAAAAAAACAAAAAAATTCAATTAAAAAAATTCTAATAATATTCTGAAAAATGTATATAAAATATATTAAAAAAAAATTTTTTTTTTTTTTTTTTTTTATTATTAAAATCTAGTTACACACACACAACACTGTGCAAACATTACAACACAAACAAACATAGCATAATTCTAAAATTAATATATTAATATGTATTTGTATTTTCCCTCTGCAGCTCGCTTTTAAGTTTTAAAAAATTTTTCAGAATATTATTATTAGAATTGATATGGAAATGACATCATGTTCTCATCAATTGATCATCAAATGATAATTGGAAAAATAATCATTGCTGCTGTTTGTCTTGAAGAAGAAGTTTGACATAGAAGAAAAAGAGCGCTTTCCACAGTTTATTTGATTTTTTTTTTTCTTCAATAAAATATCTTTTTGGCTTCTGCATCGTGGTTTGGTGGCCACTCCTGGATATTTTCTTTAATTTGCATTTGTTTGACATTTTTATGTTGTTTTTATCTACCTCAGGACCTTTCCTAAAAAGGCACTATGGGAGAGGCAAATGCCTTTGCCTGAAGCCTGAAGCCCATGTAAGACAGATCCAGACCATCTCTAGCAAAGCATCATGGTCTGTCAATCATATCTTCCCAGGCTGTCAGGTACTGGTTACCCCTGGAATAACACCAGAAACTAAACCAATTGTTAAAGTCAATGATTTTCATCATGAGATGCATAAAAACTGCCTTTATTGTATGTAGTAGCTGCATGAAGATAAAACATATAGTGTAACTGTATCTAAGTTCATATAAGTTAAGAAAGATTAAGATATAATGACATTATGGGCTGCATTACCCTGCCAGGCATTTTTTCTTCGTTATTAGGTGTAGTGATGAGAAGAACATACACAAAGCCATTGATGTTGGACAATTTTGTAACGTAATATTATAACAGATTTATTACTGCAGACATCAAGTTTTGTAGTTTGTGTAAAACACTTGTTTTGTGTCTCCTAACAGGCCCAGAAGAGATCAGGAGGCACAGATTGATGACACTGGAATGGATGCATCTCCTAGCACTGCAACAGCAATGGGCACGAGGTGCACGATATAGAATTTTCATTTGTTAAAACCACTGTTGCATGTATTGAAATGGTGTCTCACCTTTTTCCAATCATTTAGAGTAGCTTTAATGTATACATACATCATATGCAAATGAATATGTCTGCCATCCCATCATGCAACATCAATATTGCTAGACATTACTTATATATTTTCTAAGATAAATTATATCAGCCATACACCCATGTACATATATCCTGTACTTCAACTGATCATGTGTTAAATGTCTTTATAGTGTTGAAAAGATAAACAATTCCTTTTTTTGGTAACACAGCCTAAATAATGATAGCATGCCATTTTTTGACACATAGAAATCTCAGCTGCTGTGTACATTGCATAATTATTGTACTATTTTGTATGTGTGGACCTGCATGATGTTTACTAATATACAGCGTAATAGCCTTGCAATATTGTCATGTTTTTTGGCACCTCCATCATCAGTTGTACTGCATATTGATATAAAAGTACACAGGCAGTGTACTATACATTGTAGCATTTCTACCTGTTCTAATGTGGAAAGGGGTGCTTCTGTCTACTTATCTGCTAGAGACATCAGGATCTTACTCCTGTGGTTGTTGTGTCTTTTGGCTTTTCCTGGTTAGGGGCCACCACAGTGGAACTCCCGGTCTGCTAATGATTGGCAGTAGATTTTTATGTGCAGAGTTGCCGGCCCTGATGCACAACCTTCAATGAAGGTACACCCATTCACGCATGTCTCCACACAGGAGATGCTCTATCTGAGAATTGAACAGGACAACGTCTTACTGTGAGGTGATAACGCTACCGCAGTACCACCACCACTGCTTACTCCTGTGGTATGGCTTATATTTGAAATTCACAACAATATCTATATAGAATTACATGACTCTTTTTGCATGCTGAAGGGAGTTGTACAAGAAACAGCAGAATATGCAATGATGGGATTTGTATGCAGTTGTGTACTTAGTATGCATTATTTGTGTACCTGTGAGGGTACTGTGTGTTTTTACACCATGTTCGTCACTAACACGTTTATGTCATGCAAGAGTATGACAAATATGCATACCTACTTCTGTGCTTATTAACATGTATGTTAACATTTTTGCTGGCTATTTTGATGCCATAATTGTGCTTTGCATGCACTTTAATTTGTTGATAAGGATGTCACATGAGTATTTGCTTTGTGCTGACAATCCCTGGTATGCCAATATGACCTAGTGTACCCTCAATGCCTCAATACATACATTTCCATATGAACTGCTGCATTTTCATGCAGAATGCATCTGTTGAACTGTCTTGGCTGCTATACAGACAAGTTACTGAGTAACTCTTGCTGTATATACACCTCATACTGACATTACAGCAATTTAAAGCAGCATAAATATTACACAGTCACAGTCTCACATGAACATAGCATTGCTGGTGGCCTTTGTCATAAGTTTAATGTTCTTGACATTTCACACTGGTATCTCACAGTGCTCTACATAGGTTTGTTTATTCACATCAGTTGTTATACACTGAGGTAAGCAAGATTTTCTGTTGCCTTTCATAGTTGCCTGTTGTTTGATATATAATGCTATATTGTGGGAGGGGGCTGTGAGAAGTAGAAGGCATACCAATATGCACATGCCAGTGTGAAATGTGAACATTACTGAGTACTGTTGATGTCTCCTACATATTTGTCATCTTAACACATGCATTTACATTGTGTTAACACCATACATTATGTTAATTTTATGTTATTTTATTACCAGACCTACTCACATCACTGTAATATTTTATGCACACTGCCTACATCCATAATGATGATCCGATAGGGTGCATGTATTTCATCCACAAAGATATATGACATGAGCCTGCACTTATTTGGGTGCAATCATGATATAGATACTGGCATACTACCTTTACATATGGGATATATACATAATGCCTTTGTTGACTACATATCCACTCTTCATTCATATATTGTGTGTCCATATGTGTTTCAGTTTTTTAATTTATGGGAGATGCACCATTACATTTTAGGTGACAGCAATTCAATGTGAATTTATTATATCATAGTATTCTCTTGGAATCCATATAGCATATCTCCCATGACACATACTGTTGCCTAACTCATGTGTCAAGTTAGTATAATTCAGTAAACTGTAATTTTTATCTAGGATCTGCTGGCTATGGACATTGTTCTTCCACATATGTGCTGATAGCATTGCACATCTGTGTAAAGCCTGTATATTATCTGTGATGTGCATGTACGATTAAAAGCAATTGGAGTAATGCTGCATTATTCATTTATACTGCATATTGATGTGACAATGCCATGACAAGCAGATCAGATTTGTCCAGTGGTTATATTCATTGCATACTTTAGAGGACAAAAGATGTGACAGCACACCGTTAGATGGAAAACATCAGTGAGAGTGTTCCTGATTCTTGTCAGAGGAATTGCATTGCAAAGAGGAGGGGGCAGTCTGTAATGAAAAGAGACCAGGACCATTGTACACTGTTGCTGTTGCTGTTGCAGGACAGCAATGATAAGCTCCACCACCTGCAGGTGATGACATGAGGGACCAGATATGGGAAATTGTGGTGGATGTTTACTGAACACAGATACAAATGATGATGGTGGACAACTTTTTTCAGGACATGGCACAGACACGACATAACTCCTTCAGGGAGATTCCAAAGGAGTTCATCTGTGAACTCTGACCCAAGGAGGGAAGTGCCTTTAAACAGTAAGTGTAGTCTTTGTGTTCCTTTCATGTAATGTAGCCCACATGTGCTTGTCATAGTTTGTAACTGTCATTGTCATGCTGCATATTTGTGTACATTGCTCCATGTGGCGGATGTGCTTTCCTTGTCATTTGCCTCATAATGTGCAACAGGCTGCTCCCACATAATATACAGTGACATGTCACTCCTTCCTGTATCTGCCAGATGCCTATTATTGTCTGTTTCATGGCTACCCCTTGTTTTGTGCAGGACATTTGACAGTGTCACTCATATGTAATAAGAACAGTTATATTCTGAAACATACATTGTCCTTTGGAGTCATATAATTGGGCATTACTTTTTGCAGATGCATATAGGTTCATAGGATCATAGGAGGTTACTATGCTAATGGCCCTAGAGCCCTTACAAGCCTAGCCATATTTATCTCAAGTTGTCACAATTGTCAGTGGTTAGATGAGTGAAGTTTGCAGAGGTAAGGGTCTATGGTAGTTAATACCAACTTCTTTGGTCCAGGAGGGACATGGGCACCAC
This sequence comes from Protopterus annectens, assembly GCF_019279795.1. Classification (NCBI taxonomy): domain Eukaryota; kingdom Metazoa; phylum Chordata; order Ceratodontiformes; family Protopteridae; genus Protopterus; species Protopterus annectens. The sequence goes on from NC_056735.1 coordinate 1,050,297,904, forward strand.
ACCACAAGTGAATCTCCAGTCACCCATCTATTGATTTAGATTATATTTGAAGAGGGTCAGGGAGGGGATCTGTTTCACATGAATTGGAAGCTTGTTCCAGAGAGGTGGCAGTCTCTGGGAGATGTAGCTATCTCTCCAACATAACTTGTTCATGTCAGAGGCTAGGTTAAGATCCCAGGAGTAAGTGACCCTCCTGCAATTTGATTTACAAATGTGTAGCATTTCCATCAGGGCCGGGTCAGAGACTGCCCTGAAAGCCAAGCACAAGCCAACCCTTAGCAACCTGCATGAGATAGAATACAGTGAAAGGGCTTTCAGTCTTTTTGCATAAGACTTGCTTTGTGTACCCTGTAGTTTCTTGGTGAGAAACTGTTGTGGTCTCTCTAGTTGCTGCAGGTGTCTGGTGAGGTACATGCAAAATGGAACATTGTACTTAATTATTGGTCTGATGAGAGCTGAGTATAATGGAATTATAACATCATTAGATCTAGATGTGATACTTTTACTTATAAGATCTGCCACATAGAGGGATTTTCTTACTACTGTGGAAACGTGGTGGCCTAAGTTCAGATAGCTATTAACTTGAGTATCCAGATCACATACCACTGGGTCTACACTTAGGGGAGTGCTATCTATAATGTAATTAGCAGGGATGTTAGCTTTCCCAAAGGGAATAATAATGCATTGCATCAATCATTTGTCCACTTTAACCCTGTCTGCAGTATATTAACATCACTGGGGGACTCAGTGATTGCTCCCAATCTGCAATTATCAACAAACTTGGTCAGCCAAAGGCCATCCAAGTTTGCCTGGACTTCTGAGAAATAAAGTCTGAACAGTAAGGGGCCCAGCAAAGAACCCTGTAGAATACCACTGGTAACTGGTCTTTTGCTAGAGGTGAAGTCACCCACTTTAGCAGTATGTGTCCTGTCGGTGAGCCAGTCGGCTACCCTTCTGATAATGTAGGATTTAATACCCAATTGGGAGAGTTTCTCTATAATACCTGAGTGGGGGATTGCGTCAAATGCCTTGGCTAGGTCAAGATAGGCAGTATGCACTGGCTTTCCCTTGCACAGGGCCTTGGTAACTTTCACAAAGAAGTCAACCATGTTTATCAGGCATGATTTTACTTTAACTAATCTGAAATGGGTTAGTTCCAGAGTTTGGAGATTATCTATGTCCTTGTTAATAAGGTCCATAATCATTCTTTCCATGGACTTGCAGATGAGGCTAGTCAAGCTTATGAGCATATAATTCCCCGGTTCAGTTGATGGTCCCCCTTTAGGCAGAGGGATTACTGTTGCTGTCCTCCATTCTGCCAGAAGATAGGCAGTTCTCAGCCTGTGATTAAACAGGAATCCAAATGAGTCTACTAGGTCATGTTTTAAGTTGTTTAAAAGGCAAACTGGGATGTTGTCTGGTCCCATTGATGCCAGGTTTTTGGCACTGTGGAGTGCAAAATGACCTGCTGTCTTGAAATAATAAGCTGGAGGGGACAGGGATGAAGTTTTCTCCAAATCTGTCAGCTAGCAGGCTGGCTATTACCTCCAGTTGAATATGGGTGGTGCCATCCACAACTAGTTCAGCGCATAGCTGGGTATTCCCTTTTAGATTTCAGATGTAGTTAAAGAATGCCTTGCGATTATCCTTAGCTAGGGAGGCTATTTTTGCATCATAATTAGTGTTGCAGGACCTACACGATCTCTAATTTGCTTCCTCAGCTGAGCCATTTCATCTTGCTCTTGGACATTAGTTTCTTTTTCTTGTTGTATAGCCTGTTTATACTAGGGTTCCTCCAGGATGACTTGTTTTTTCGGCAAGAACTGGTTTTAATCTGGACAGGTACAGCAGATTTTATACAATTGCTTAATTGGTTACACAGGGCATTGGTAAACAAATCTGCATAGGAGTCCGTGTTATCTACATTTGAGGAGGCTTTGAAATTTCTTATACCATTACTTAGTAGGAGGTAATTTGTCTTAGAAAAATTCTTAAACATTTTTTAGCTTGATGGGGTATCCAGTCTTATAATTATATCTCACAAGAATGATTCATGGTCTAATCTCACTAGGGAGACCATCACATGGTGGGATACAGTGCTCTCCCATGTAAGTCAATACTGTGTCAGGACATTTGAGCCTCTTGTGCATGTGCTGACTAGCTGATCCAGAGCATTTGCATTGACAAATTCTAAGAACCTCTGAGCCAGCATGTTTGTAGTCATGTATGCTTCCTAGTCGATGGTAGGATAATTAAAATCACCCATGAGTAAGGTGTTGGGCTGTATGGCAAGTGACTCCAGTAAGTCCAGGTATGCAGTAGGCTTTTCCAGTTTCATGGTGGGGATCTATAGCTATCTATGATGTGGTAGGGGGCTTTGCCTATAGTTAATTGGGCATGGAGTAGCTTAAGAGAGTCATACTGTTTGACCAGTCTCGAGGTGTACTTATCCTTAACTCATTACAGCCGAGTGATGTCTCCAGGCATTTCTGCAGTTACACCCTACTGCTCCTCTAGGCGTCAAATATTGCCTGTTCATATTTGCATTAATAATTCAAAACCATGTTACATACAAGGTATCGGAAAATTGTATCTTGAAGCATACATGAAAGCAAACACAATTGTATTGATATATGACCTCTGTCAATGGGTATTTGTTAAAAATGTAAGGTGATAACTTTTTTATAATTTATAATTTTATTTATAATGTTGAAGCCACGCCCACTAGAAGTTAAAGGTATACACTCAAAAGAGCTCTACTGGAGGGAATGAGTTAATGAAGATGGATATGCCTCCATCTTTGGTTCTTTCATGCTCAGTTTGCGGTTTGAGTGTATGGAAGGCATTGTAGCCCTGCACAGCTGGGGTGCTTTCCATGCCTTTAAACCATGTCTCAGTGACTGCATAGATGTCAGCATCTTCCAAAGTGTGGAGATCTTTCAGGAGTGCAGTTTCTTGTTTAGACTCCTAGCATTAAGGAGCATTACCTTGAGTTTATCTAGAGAGGATTTTGTTATACTGGGAGGTTGTTTTTTTGCACACTGCCTAAAAAAGGCACAATAGATGTGGCTAATACCTTTTTCAGTATCTGAAAGCCTAGAGGAGACAGGTGCAGACCATCTCTGGCAAAGCAGTGTAGCCTGTCTAATGTTTTCCCAAGCTGATAGATATTGGATCCCCTTGGAATGACACCAGACACTAAGCCAATTTTTAAAGTCAATAATTTTTGTTTGTATTGCAAAGTCATCCTTGGAGAAGGCAGAATGCTGCTTAAGGCTAGGCTTATACCTACCTGTGACACATAATCTGAGAGTTCAGTCATGTCCCTCTTCATATAGTCCAGCAAGGTACATCATACCGGTACTTGTGGTTGAGTGACTTGAGTACTTGAGTGACTTGATGGATCCTGGCACCAGACAGGGAGCTAACCCTAACACACTCCTTTCCAGCCTGGTGAGGGAAACATCCATGTGTCTCGCTATGGAGTTACCTATGACCAATGCATTAGTTTTGTGTTGTTACACCTTATGGCCTTATTTGTTGAGACACTGATGTGTGTGTTATTATGTGTTGTGGTTGTTTTTTGCATTGTTATGTGTAAATGATTTCCGTCTGGGAGGCCTCTGATGATTTGGTAAATTGCTAGTGAGTCACAGTATATAAGAGAAGTGCTAAATGATACTTAGAGCCTTTTTGTGTGGTTCCCAGCTCAGATAGACCAGGTAAATACCTACTGCCACTAGATGAATAATCCCAGTCCTCCTAATGTAAAAGCACAGTAAGGAGTGTCCAGAGTGAAATGCTATCATAAACAAACTTAAAGATACATAAACAGTGTGCTTTAAACAGTTTATAAAAGTGTGATTATTCAGAAAAAGCCTTCACTTTGTATAAACGAGCCAAGAGCCACTCACTTGTACAGAATTGTTTTTTAAATCTCTTTATTCAAGTTTGACAATAATAACAACCAATGTACAATGCTTAACAACAATAACAGCAACTATGTACATTTGTGCACTTTGCCCACACAGTAGAGAGAAAAAAAAAGAAAAACAAAACTTGAGTAAGATTAAGATAAAATATAATCAAACAACATTTTCCAATACTCTATAAAGTAGGAGTGGTTTCATGCTGTAAATTAAGTGCTTGTGAGTTAACAAGTGTTTAATAGCCAATTGTTTAAATCTGTTCCATGAAAGCAAAGATCTGTCCTTCCAATTGAGTTTAATATAGCATTTAATTAGCATGAAAAGAGAGATTAAGGTACAAAGTTGTAATTTAGACAACCCGGGGTGGGGGTGGGGGTATGTAAAAGAGTGAACTTCAAAGACAGGGTAGATTTCTCATAGCCCATTTTTTCCAATTGAACCCTTAAGGAGCACCAAAGTTTATAGGTACATTTGCAGCTCCAGAAAATATAGATAAAGGCAGCTTTTTGATTAGGACAGAATGTGCATAAGGGGGAGGTATTGGGGTAGATTTTGTTTAATATGCATGGAGTCAGATAGGCATTACTTAATAACATAAGCTGAGTATACCTAAGTTTCTTAAGAGGGATAAAACTAGAGGATATTTGAATGGATTTGGAAATTTGATTGGTTGAGATTGAAGGATCTTGGTCAAGCCAGTAATTAGAGTGAATAAACTCATTTTTGAGTTTTAATAGAACTAATAAGCTTGTACATGCAGAAAATCATTTTCTTTTTATGGAAGAATAAATTTCAAAGAGATTGCCAGGAGCTAATATCATTTGAGGTCAGGTATGCTCCTCCAAGATAGTGTGACACAGTTCTTTAATCTGTCTTACAATGATTACGTAGTTTTTGGGAACATTCATCTGATCTTCGTAACCAAAATAAACTTGTGTTTGAAAGGAAAGACATCTGAAATAGATTTATCTTTTAAAAGAGGGTACTGGTTCAGGATAATTATTTTCATCTTCAGTTTGAGATTAGGATTAAGGTGTTTAGTGTATTAAAGGCAGGAAACAAGTTTAGAGACTTAAAAACCTTTTGTAAGTTAGTTATTTTATGTTTTAAGGACATGTGTATGCAAGTCTTATTCAAATTTTCTTTATTAAGAAAAGGGAAGGCTTTAGGGTTAAAGTTGAGTGTTTTAATATAATTGTAGAAAAGTTTGACCCAAGTTGGAGACCAATTTGAAGACTTAGGAAAGAAATCAGAAGTGGCTATTACTCTGCTGCAGTTAATAAACTCATAGTATATAATTCAAAGTTTGTTAGGTCAAAGCCCCCTTTTTCTTTGGGGTAAGAAAGCTTTTTGTAAAGAATTCTAATAGTCTTGGGAGACTATAGAAAAAAATAAAGAGGTATAGGAAGGATGTTAATTTTCATTGTGGCTATTTTAGAGAGGGAGGGAAGTTTGAGTTTTGACCATCTATTAAGGTAATTTTGAACATTTAACCAAAGTTTTGTAATATTGTTATGATAGTAGTGGGAGCATTTTGATGAAATGAGATTCCTAGATATTGTAAAGATTGATTAATGCTAATGTACATAGATATAATATCAAAAGGGAATGGCAGTAAGAGTTGATAGGAAAGATTAATGATTTCCTGGGATTTAATTTATAATTAGAGAGTTTAGAAAAGGTATCAACAGAGGATAGAATTTTCTGAAGATCTGAAATAGGAAGAGACTGCTATAAGTTCAAGTCATCAGTGTAAGCTGAAAGAAGGCAATTGGTACCATATAGAACAGGGATGCGATGATAAGTTTTTGAGTATTTAATAAAAAAAGTGGTTCAATATAGAGGTTAAACAAATAGGGAGATAGTGGGCAGCCTTGCCTCACCTCGATCCTAATATTATTCCTGGAGGATAACTGCTTATTTATCTGTAGAGTAGTATGAGCCTTACAATAGAGGGTTTTAAAAATCTGGACAAAGGCCTGCGGTATGTTGAAGTGGGGAAGAATCGCAAGTAAAAAGTCAATGTTAAATCGGTCAAAAGCTTTAAGAGCATCAATAGCCAAGGTATATATGGGAGTATTAGTAAGGCTAGAGAGGGATATCATTGCATCAAGATTAATAGTATGGTTAAATGTTTGTCTATGTTGTACAAAGCCTAATTGTTCAGGGGACATAATATAACTGATGACTGATTTAATTCTATTCACTAGTACGGAGGCAAATAACTTTATGTCAAGGTTAAATAGGGAAATAGGTCTATAGTTTCAAGGATTTTAAGGTCAGTATATAGTTTAGGAATAAAAATCATTTTAGATACATTTAAGTGGAAATCACTGATTCCAAGTTGAATTATATAATTAAATAGTTGCAGCAAGATATTGGATATTATAGAGGCAAAGGCTTTATAAAATTCTGCAGTGACACCATCTGGACCAGAAGCCTTTTTAGGTTTAAGGTTATTATTTGCAATAATTATTTCTTGCTGAGTGATACGGGAGGATAGACGTTCTTGTTGTTCTCAATTAAGTCTGGAGAAATTTAGTTGGTTTAGAAAAGGTTCTAACTTTAGCATATTAAGCAAAAAATCTAAAGGGTTGTATATATGGATATATAAAGTTTCAAAACGTTTAATTATATCATGATTATTTTGATATGTTTTACCTTGGTATGCTATTTCTGAGATAATAGGAGTTGGTTTATTTTGGTTTATTAATCTAGCTAAGAATTTAGAGGGAAATTGTGCCTATTCTGAGTAATTAGCCAACGTTTTAATTTCTTGAAAAGAAAGATTTTCAGCATGTATAGAGTGAAGTTTCTCCTGTAGGTGAGCTAGTTGTTTCTCTGTCTCTTATTTAAAGTTTGCTTGTAGGTCCAGTTAGTTTAGAGATTTTATCTATGATTGTCAATTCTTTAAGCAGGAGTTTTTTCTTATAAAAAGAAGCTTTACTTATAAAGGACCCTCTAATCACTGCTTTTGTGGAGGCCCAAATGATATCTAATGGGAGTATATTAGAGTTAAAAGAGTGAAGGGAATTTTCCAAAAGGGAGTCTATTTCCTGTATTATGTCATTCTTCTTTAAGAGGTTAGGATTTAGAGACCAACGATAGCCTCTGTTGTTAATAGTAGATATGGTGGACTAATCAATGTTAAGGGAGACTTTAGAGTGGTCTGAAAGAAATCTGGGATCATTAGAAAAGGAATTATAAAAATTCAAAAAGGCACTACAGATTAAAAAGAAATCCAGTCTAGACCACCTTTTGTGACAATGAGAGTAAAAGACAAATGTATTATTGGGAGGGTTATTGCGTGGAAAAACATAAGAATCAAATAGATTAAAATCACTTTTTATTTCCATGTTAGTTAAGGAGGCATTTTTTTGTATTTGGCTTTAATGTTAGTTCTATACATTATAGGATCCTGAATAGAATTCCAATCTTTGCCCAAAATGTAATAATGGTTAGGGAAAGAAGAGAGGATTTTGTATATAGATATAATAAAATCTTGTTGATTAGAACAGGTGGCATATACATTAATTAATAATATAGGTTTGTCAAGATGAGAACAGCAGGTTGTAATGTAGCACCATCTTCCATCAGGGTCTGAATCATAACGTTTAATGTCCTCTTGAAAAGTTTCTTTAATAATGATAGCCACCCCAGCCCTATTAGATTTTTTACCAGAGGCTATGATAGCTTTGATCCATTTTCTCCCCTGAATGGATTGCATTTGTCAGAGGACATATGAGCTTCTTGTACAAAAATAATATTTAACTTAGATTTGAAGACCACGTGAAGAAAAAGTTTCCTTTTCTTTTCTGATTGCAATCCCTTAATATTCCATGATTTGATTAACCACATTTCAAGAAATCTTTATACATGAGGGGTAGGCTGTTGAAACAAAGAGTGTGGAAGACAAGAGAAAGATTGTAACAATGTAAGTTAAATGGGCAAAGGTACTTAGCTCTTCCTGCAATGACCCTTTGCCTAACCACAACACTATTTAGCCCAGAAGAGCAAGGGATAATGGATGCTAGAACATTAAGAAAAGGTATAGTATGTGACACAGAAAGCGGTACAGTTCCTAAATATACAATATTTATGAAGCCATTAGATCCCAAAGCTAAAAAAATTAAAGCTAAAGAGCACAAATAGCATAACTTTCCTAACAAACTACTCATTAATCCTATAGCTCATCAATGCAACAGGAAGGAAGAGAGTACATCTATGAGATTAAATGTATGAGTAAACTATATATTATATGTCGGCTAACAAATATTACTGTGAAGAAGTTACTAATTCCCTTTCAAAGATATAAGTTATGTGAGATTCACCAAAATTACATACATTGACTAATCGCGGTAAGTTACTAATTAACAAGTGGCAGTGAAATGTAATCGTGAATAAGGTAAATAGCTATGAAAAATATAACAGATGCTTAACTTAAGGTAATATAGTAGTCAAACTACCATTAGAAGTTTATCTGAGAGAGACTAAAAAGTCATAACAAATGTCTAGTCAGGCAATGAACAGTAACAGTAGCAGTAATTTCCAGAGAACACATTTATAACTTGTATATGGGGTAACCAGCTAAAAAGTCAGTGGACTCAAGAAAAGTATCAAGGTAAATAGAAGTGAGCTCAAGAGGGAAACAAGTGGTTAAAACAGTCTAGGTGCAGTATTTTATTATAATCACATTTAGACAACCATTAAGCTAAACTAAAAGAGACACTAGAACTTATAAATCAATTGCTTACTTAGGTTAACATTAGGTATTTTCCAAGAGTATATATTCATGTAAACCCTGGAAAAGAGTAGCAATAAAAATAAAAACAAAATGGGAGCATTTCTCGATCTAACAATGAGTTTGGTAATTCAATATTTACCTTGTTTCAAACTAGTAGGTATAGCAAGGCTAAAGTTTAAATGAGAAGTAGCCAACTTGACAAAAAGCTCCAATACAAGCATTAAATACAAAAAGAAGAGGGCTGACTTAAACAGCTGTACAATAAACAGGTAACTGCTCTGCATAATGTAACCATACAGTGATTAGTAACTCAGACACATCATCTGAGCATCTAAGAAGAGACTAAAAATAGTGTTACAACAACAGCAGTGAAAGGTCTATTTGAAGAAGTCCAGGAAATACAGAGCAGTATCTCGCCAACTTCAAAAGGTTGTAAACAGCTTCTGTATTGCCATCATGGGAAAAAAATGGCAAAACATTCTTGTAAACTGACAAAAGAGCTGGGAAGTTAAAACATACTTACATCTTGTAGTTTATGGCCAAACCTGGATTCCAAGTATACCAGGGATGACAGTTGAGTCTGAAGAAGTCCCACAATTAGGTGGGATGAAAAGTGCTTAACTTGTATTAAAAACTTTTTTCAAATATACTTGCATCATTTCTGTGCTTACAACTTGGTAGTGAATTGCAGGTTTCAGCTGTTCGTTGGTGTGGCTCTGTGTGCTCTCTCAATGATTATGTGGGTAGTGTCTGCAGTGTTTACAGGAATAAAGCAAATATTGTGGTAATAGCTTCTGGGAGTTTATTGTGTTCAATCCGTTCTGGCATGCCTCGTATAATGATGTTATTATGTCTAGATCTAGCTTCCAGATCTAGTAATTTCTGTTGCATTTCTTGAATAAGCTTAGCATTGGAGTTAGCTTCTTTTTGCATTTGTTCAATTTTAGTTTCATTGTCAAAAACCTTTGCCTCAATTTTTCCAGTTCTGGTAAGAATTTGATTAACGGAGTCTCCAAAAGTTGTTAATTGATCAGAGAAGCTCTGTATAGCCATTTGAATAAGGTGAAGAGTTGATTTTAAATCTTCAATATTTGAAGACTCCGGCTTATTTTTAGTAGCAGATCTGGTGTGTTCCTGTTGTTTTCCTGTTCTGGGTCTCTTAGTCAGAGTGTCTTTCTCAGGGGAGGCTATTGTAGAGAATTTAATTTTGCTAGTTTGAATATCCATATGGTCAGCATCAATCAACATCTTTGGCTTTCTTTTTATATTTTAGAGGAGTGAAGGCCAAGCAGCAGCAGACCGCATGTAAGGCACATGCAGAGGAGTCCCATAAAAATCCATGGTAATCTTCCTTGATTTAGATGTCAAAAGATGTTTCTGATGAAATAATCTGTAGAAGTGAGTTGTAATCTGCTAGGCACTAAAGTTATTGTAACGAAAAGAAGCACTCTCAAATCAAAAAGGTTGATGTTTTTGCAGCATGTAGCTGAGCTATGGATTAACAGTATCTATAGGACAGCAGCAATCTTGATTTTCCACTTGTACAGAATTTATAAAGTAATTAAAAACAAGATAAGCTGACTAATAAGCCCTCCAGCCAATAAAACTACATGCAGAAATCTCAAGTGTTTCCCAGACCAAAACAGACCAGGCTACCTCCTAGTGCACTAGATGGAAAATCCAATGAACTTTTGATGTAAAAACAAGTGCTTGCTAGACTGTAAAAATATACTACTTTATCAAACAGCTAGCTAGGTAATGGATTCAGAGCAAATAAAACATTAGAATAGACAATGAGAGGCAAAATGCACTTTTTCAATATAAGAACAAGGAAATACAAATCCATAATTCAAGATACCAACAACAGTGTAGAAAGGGAGGAGCTTATTAAGCTCAATTTACAGTAGGGGTGGGCAGTTTAAAATCAGCAGGTTTAAAAATAAGCTCAATGAAGGGGAGGGTGGCTGGGAAAAACTAGCAGGGAATCACCAGCAGTGCTCTAGTTTATGCAGGCTTGAAATCTTTTCAGATAACAACAAAGGCCCAGAAATATTTAAGTATCACTCAAACAATTTAACCAGTGAAATAACATGTGAAATATGCAGCTTAGCAAATTTAAGTGTCTGTCTGTCACACAGAACAAAAACACCATGCCAAGCAGATTCTTAAAACAGAAGACAAAATGGAACAGGTAAAACAGAAAGCAGCATTATCACTCACAGAGAAGAAAATATAGGTTTACTTTCCTCACCAAGTAAGGAATCACCAGCAGGTTTGAACTCTTTTTGGAAAAAGACAGAGGCGCAGGAATTCACTGCTGTATTAATCTCTACTGAGAGTGTTTATAGTTTCATAAGTTCATAGGGGATTACTAGACTAATGACCCAAGGGGGCCTTTTTAAGCCTAGACAAGCATCTGATAAGTTTTGATGCCCTGGGATTATTTTAAGGAGTATATTTAGGCTTGGGCATGGGTGGTCAAGCATTTATAGACTGCCTCTGTTTACTTGAGATATGGGTACCAGACTAATTACATGATTTGCAAGGCAAATGTTGATGGAGTCCTTATATCCACAAGGAGCAGACTCATCCCAATTACATTATATCTAGTAATGTTCCAGTATTGAACCAACAACCTCTGCCTCCCATGTCAACTGGTGTGCCTTACATTAGCAGCGGTTTCCACTCATAGCTGCAGGAATAGAGTTATACCAATTTTATGCTTGTCCTTATTATATCCATTTCTTCACACTATTATCCTCAGTCACTACATACACATAGTGCCTCACTTGACTGCCTGAATTAATGACAATACTTCACTTTGGAGGTTTCCCTCCCTTTCCTGCATTGAGACTCTTTGGGAACTATAATCAACACCATAGCATCACAGAGTGATGGCACTACTTTGGTAGTTTTATGCAGAGAACATGCACCCTATGTCTGTAACTGTTGTGCACTACTGAATTTGTGCATATGCCTCTGTTTCCTATGTTTTGCATCACGTATGTGTATTGTGCTTCCCCTCATTTCAAGGTATTCAGTCACGTTGAGCTATTCCATATTACATGATGGATTCACATGACTGTGTGGGTATCTGTGGCCTCATTGACCACTGTTTGGTTGAAGTACTACAAAATGGATCTTCAGTGTTCCATACATCCTATTGTGTGTGTAATGCAATGTTGACACACTTCCAGATATTCATGTACATTATACATGATTACACTGACACTTTTTGTTGAGTGCAACTTGCATCTGTTGACTTTTTCTTTTATATCTTCAGCTACCTGGTATTTTGCAAAATTATAGCAGTATACCAAACTGTTTATTTGCTGATTTGCATGTTATTGATGTGTATGTAAACTGCTTGCTGGTGACTTCATTATTTTATCCATGTTATTTCCTACATTTATGTATGGAATATTCAACTCCAACATTTCGTTGTTATCTGCATAATATCACTCCTATTACAACTTATGTGCTTTTCATGGCTTATGTTGCCATCATTTGTAATGTGTATAACAGGAGTATAGTTGCAGTATATAGTATAGTAGGATTCAAGCAGGTAGACAAAAACTGTCTGTACTAAAGAAAAATAAGGTATAGTGACCAGACTGGCTGTTTTATAGAGTCCTTAGGAATCTGATTGTTATATTGGTAGATCACATGATGGAGATCTTCAGCAGATCAGTGGCCAGAACAGAAGTACCTGTGGTCTTAAAGCAGTGGTGAATTATAATACAGGGGTTTCATGTGGACACAGAGGGTCCAAAGCTCTAGGAGACCCATGGACAGTGCAGAAGTAGGGCACCATAGCTGTGGCTGTTTTGAGCAGGGATACCTTTTGTCTTTTTTTTGAGTAAAGAAGCATTATATTTCTTTACTTAAAAATCAATCAACCAATTAATTAAGCAATACATAATAAGAAAATAAGTGGCCTGTGGCATCCTTATTCAAAGCAGCTGCAGCTACAGTGACTTTTGGAGGAGGTCAAGTACAAATGGCCAGTGGATTCACAGCCTTTCTGCTCCTTACCATCCTATGATCGATATCACTAATTTTAGGTTAAAGAACAGAAAGGCAATAAATGTTAAACTGTAAAAAATGGTCATGGTGGAAAACTGCAGCAGCAGTGGTAGAATGAGATCTTTTTTTTGTTTCATAATACTATAGAGCTACCAGATATGATGGATGGAGGCTTTGCAGTGTCAGTACTTTGCTGTTTGGCTTGACAGGCAATGCCTTATGTTTAAAATGAAGTTGAAAGAAATATATTATTTACTGCCATTATTTTATTTATCTAGTTTTATTTTATTGCAGTTGGATGTCTCAGATTTACACAGATAACATGGTAGTTGTAATTGCTACACTCAATGGATTCTATAGAGGAATATGACTGAATCCCTTTGCTTATTACTCTGCCTTTGCAAGACTAATGTGTTTTTTACTTTGATGTGGATGTTACCAAAGAACCGTATGTTTGTGTAAAACTAGTTGAAAGAAATGTATCACTGTGTAGTACTGTATTGTATTTATTTATTTAAAATACAGTTGGACATCTGAGATGTAAACAGACAATAAAGGAGTTGTAATCATGTTGTGTTTGGGCTGTCCATAAATGAAAATGACTGCTACCACGTTTTCTTATTATTCTTGGATTACAGAACTAAAGTAATTTTTGTGATGCAAGTTGAAACACCTTACTGTTTATGGGAAACAAAACTGAAATATATTTGCTATGGGCATTATTTTATCATAATCAGATGTCTGAGGTGTAGATAGTCAATAAAGTGCCTATTACTGGTAGGTGACAGATCTGCTTATTTAGAAAAGTACTTTATACTGTTGTTTGCTCATTTTTAAACCATCATTAATTGGGATTTGCAGGACTGGTTTACATTTGTCTGAAATAAGTTGAAAACTTTTGTATGGCTTCCATGTGTTTGTGTGAAATACACTTAAAATCAACTACTATGACAGTACCATGGCTGTTATTTTATCACAATCACACATCATAGACGGATTGTATTAACAAAGAAGTTATAACAGCTGGGTTGGGTTAGAGGTCTGTATCCAGATGAATGTAAATTACTATCTTGTTGTATGCTCATTTCAAACTGTCATTAAGCTGGCTTTGCAGGACTAGTATGTATTTGTATGAAGTAAGATGGAATAATTTAGTGTGTCTCCTACGTGTTTGAAACAAACTTGAAATATGTTGCTGTGATTGTCATTTTGTAACAATCAGATGCCTGAGGTGTACTAGTGGCTATAACTGCTGAGTAATGTGGAGTGAACGTCTGTGGTTGAAAGCAACTTACCCTTATGTAATTTGCTCATTTTAAAGACTCATTGATTTTGCTTTAAATAAGTATTGTATATTTGTGTGTAGTAAATTAAGATACTTTACTGTAGCTGTTACGCCTTTCTTTGAAACAGATTTGAAATGCATTACTGTGGCCATTATTTTATCACAATCACACATCTCTGCTCTAAGCCATTAATTAAGTGACTATAACATTCGGATGGGGATGGGGCCCTGTGAAAGAGATTAACTCACCCATTTATTGTCTGCACATTTTAACAGTCATCTAGCTTTGCAGAACTGTTAGAATACTGTACTGTGTTACACTACAGGTCTGTGTGAAACAAATTTGAAATGCATTACTATGACTGTTATACCTATCACAATCAGACATCTAGTATGCATGTGTGTAAAGCAAACTGGAATATTTAACACCGGCCTTCTTTATCACATTCAGACATGTGAGGTATACAGAGTCAAGAAACTAGCTGTAATTGATGAGTGTAGACTTTGGTGGAATATAATGACAGAAACTTGAGTAGTATTTAATGTCTGACATGTCCAGAAATAAGTGTGTTATTATTGGTAGTAAATTTTGTTTACTTTCTTGCTGGAAAAATATAAAAAGACTACTCAAACTTTTAACAATCAAACAGATTTTGCTTTATTAAACAATAAATGCAATTTAAAACAATCACATAGGTAAGTATATATAAAAAAATCAGGAAGGCGAATCCAAAAGAACACATGCATTTATGCATGGCCCTAAAAATACAATTATATTGGGAAGGGTCTCTCATCTGAAACTCTCCCAGAACCCAAGATATTAAATCTACCACTGACTTGAAGACAATAGGTATGATATTGGTGTCTATATTATATAAACAAAGCATTAAAATGTCAACTCACCTTTGATCGAATCCTATTTCTCGAAGCTGCAAAACATCAAACAGCCAAATCATCGACTTCTTTCCAAGGGAAAGAAATCGGTTGGTCATCCTTTTAAATTTGCCCTTTTCCCGACTGTAGTATGATCTCGGAGTTAGTATATTTAGTTAGGGGGAGTGTGGGTGGCACAGCCCCCCACATTGCGGGGTGTGGGGGGCAAAGCCCCCCACTTTAATAGTATTTGTTGTAATGCGGTGTGTGTGTTTGGGCTACTGATTTCTTTCCCTTGGAAAGAAATCGATGATTTGAGGGTTCGATGTTGTGCAGTTTTGAGAAATAGGGGTCAGTCAAAGGTAAGTCGACATCTTAATGTTTCATTTATATAATATAGACCCTGATATCATAATACAAAGCAGGGGTCAAGAAAAAAAAAATCTGAGGAACTATGGTCAGATTGGTAAACAGCAGTGGCAGTGGAAATAATGAATCAATTCCCAAGAGAAAGAATGGTTACATCACTAGTGGACAACAGTCTTTATGGCAAAAATAAACATAGGTGCATGGGCAGGGAAAGTTACCTTTCCTGCAATATCCTGTTATATAACTGAGTTATAATAGCACTTGACAGGGGAGCACCAGTAAATGTGGCCTTTGCTCTACTTCCAAAGTGGCTACTGCAAAACTGCATGTTTAGGGGTAGGATCAAGATTGAAAACAGGGACTTCAGCATGGTGGGAAGTCTGAGCTGAGAGGGTTATGGTAAAATACTACTAGTCAAAGCCTGAAAATGACCAGAGTTTGTTACATGGATAAGTGGTGGGTTGTTGTGCATGCAGTCCTCTTCATTGTATTAATTTTAGACATGTTTAAGAAAAAAAAAATTGGATCAGCATCTCTGTAGATGGGATAGAGTTTCAGTTGTGGAGGATGGGGAGAGTAAACGAAAGGATTTGAAACTTGAAAGGCAATACAAGCTGGCACAAAGATGGCAGATGGGGGCACACTACAGGCAAGTGCAATCTGACTGCACTTGTGTACAGCAAACTTGTCACGACATATCATCTGGGGAAGTGGAAATGATGAAAGAAGAGTTGCAAAACATATAGTGGTTGCATTAGACCTAAAATAGAGCATCAAGAGTATATTTAGAAGGATATGATTTTTTTCTCAGGGGGACAACCTGCAGAAGCGTTCATAGCAACGCCGCTTTTTGATCCTTCAATGTTGGCTCTTCCTATCATTGTGAAGCAGAATTCACCAAGCGTTGGATAGTTCACCGACTAATAGGGAACGTGATCTAGCATTAGACTGTCATGAGACAGGTTAGTTTTACCCTACTGATGATGTCTTATTGCAATAGTAATCCTGCTCAGTACAAGAGGAACCGCAAGTTCAGACATTTGGTGTTTGGTATTGGTGTTGGATGACTTGAATGTGCATATCATGACAGACAGAACAGGATATGAGGACTGCCTGAGTCCACATGGGTAGGGTGAAAGGAATAAAGAAGGAAAGGCATTCTAGACTTTTGTCTGGCAAATGGCTTGGTAGTAGGCAACATGTGGTTCAGCAAGACAGACAGTCACAGGATCACATACAATAGTGGCCAATATATAACTTAGGTCATATTCCTCCTAGTAAGAAAAGGTCACTGGGTTAGAATCAGCGATTACAAAGTCATCCCCAGTGAAATAGTCAACCCCAGCATAAACCACTGGTTGCAGTAATCAGCTGCAAGCAGTGGTTGGAGAAGGTTCTAAGGTTGACAGAGGCCTGGCTGAAGACCTGGAAGCTGACTGAAGAGAAAGCACAACAGTTCAAGGACTTATTCAGGGCATTAGCACCTCAAGAAGAAGAAGAAGAGTCGATAGGTGGAGTTGAAGAAGAATGGTAGCACCTCAAAACAACATGTGTGGGGACTACAGAACAGATATGTGGTCAAGCCAGGTACGGAAATAAGGTACATAAGGGAAGTTGGAGTTGGAATGCAGAAGTCCAGAAAGTCATCAGAAAAAAGGAGTACAGGAAAAAGTGGGAAATAGAAACGACAGACCAGGCTAGGAAGGAATACTGACTGGCTAGTGAAGAGGTTAAGAGAGGAGTTGGAATCACAAAGATAAAGGCAGCAGAAGCATTCTAACACTTCTGAATAGTGACTCAGTGCATGGCACAAAGAAACTATATCTGGTTGCATGGCAAAGACAGAAAGATAAAGAGATAGTCAGACACCCTTCATAAGGGTTGCCAGCAGCAACTTGGTCTCCAGTTCACTGGACATTAATGGCAGATGGAAGAAGTATTTCCAGCAGATTCTGAATGATTAAAACCCCACAGAAGATGTACTGCCCCAGGCACAACCTATGATGACAGAAGAGGAGGAACCCACCGTGGAAAAAGTAAGAACAGTGCTAAGTAAAATGAAATCAGGGAAAGCAGCAGGCTCAGATGAGGTCACCGCAGATATAATAAAGATGATGGTTGAGATAGAAGTGCCTTCTGAGGATACTCAAAGTAGTTTGAGAGAAAGACTTACCCCAGATGACTGGAGAGTAAGCATACTAAGGGGGCATTCACAATTTTGAGCAGTGCAGAGGTATCAAACTCCTGTAACATTGCATGAAAGTTCTTGAGAGGGTGATTGATAAAAGAATATACAGAGCAGTTGAAAGTAAGATGGGAGATGAGTGATTCAGATTCAGATCAGAATGCAGCTCTTTTGAGTCCTACATTTTCACCCCCGAGACTTCAGTAACTTGTGAATAAGGTTTTCTTTTGTGCAAAGAAGATTACTCCTTCTCAATAACTTATACTGTGTCTTCTGTTCTGCCCACCTTAATCCATTATTCTTAACTTCCCTTTAAAAGACATGTTTTTGAGTCTTTATTGTTGTAGATCTAGAAATGAATTTGAAACTTTTTCACACTGCAGTCACACTTGCTGATTTTTGTGGAGAAAAGAAAGGGATATGGAATTATTGCTGGGGCCATCCTTTTTCCTTCAGTCTATTAATACATGGAATGGAAAAATCAGTCAAGAGGCTGCAGTAACAATCTAAAAGCCTTAGAAAATGGCAACCAGAATCACAAGCATGAATGTGCACTTGCATGAAAGGCTATTTAGGATGCACAGGCTCACTTTTCTAAAATAGTGTATTGCACCACAATTACATACACCACTATAGCAATAAACCATGCAGCAGAATCTGCAGAAAGCACAGTGTGAAGGAGGCAGTAGATTGACTCCCACCATACACTATGTACCACTGCATATCCAATGTGAAAAAACAGAGTCAAGAGATGATCTATAAAAGGGCCAAACACAAACAGGACAGCACAGTGTGTTGCCATGTGGCCCACATGGCAGTGTGACAACAGCCAGCCCTAAACAGATACCAAAAAGTACTGTGCAGCTAAACAGGGGCCCATAGAATACACAGGGACCAAAACAGCCATAGAACTAAGGAGAATACTACATCACTATGTAGTAAGTATACCAAGGGAAATGTGTGCACACATATGACCCAGAGGGCACATAAGATATGTTTAGCACTAAGAGAAGCATGCGGCTAAACCAAGGTAAGACTGTAGTGATGACAACCTGTCCTAGGGTAGTACTACCACACAGCAGAGAAAAGGAAACAGAAAACAACATTAGTGGTGATATCCCCAGAATATTCCAAACCCTAGGTAAACCAACAGTCTTGTGCACGATTACAACACAAATGGAAAAGCCATTTCAGTAGTATAGTGCAATGAAGCCTTAACTGTGATCAATATGGAAAGCATGTCAGTCTACTGATAGCCATGTCAACTAATGCTAATACACTGAAGTAAAGGCACAGACACATATTTTGACGACAGTGGAGTTTTCTTTTCTCCACTGTTGTACACCCTCAGAGTAGGTATATAAATATATATGAATATCTATATATATATATATATATATATATATATATATATATATATATATATATATATTATATATATAATATATATATATGTTTGGGAGATGTAGAGCGTCTTCTCACATGAGAATTTTTTTGGCAAGCTTACTTTCAAGCAAAGTGAATTTGACTGATCAGTATGATTCCCTCCATATGACCAAGGATTAGTTAACAACCCTTGCAATGGAGGTCCCAACAAGAAACAGATACAAGTCAGTGTCTGATGCTGACCTATGCTTTTTTTGGGGAAGGGATACACTCTGGTCTACTTCAGTCCTGTCGTGGACTGCAGAATGGCTAATAAGTATGCAGCATAGGGATCAAAGATACAGTTATAGGTAGTTATTAGGCATGTGGTCCAGGAGACACTTAAGGAGTCCAGCAAATTCCCATTTGCCCCAAAGCACGGTCTGGTTATGTGTGACACAGTAGGCAAATGAGGACTGCAGGAATCAAACCCTGTACCACATGAAGTAGCTTGTTAACAGCTCATAGCCTTAATCATCTGTGCTAACTGCCAGACTGCACTGCTTAATGCAGCATGCACTCTTTAAGCAGGAATGCATGTCGGCTACTTCAGGGCAGTGATAAATTATATATCATAAAATCCCATTATGACAACCTAGATGAGTGCCACAAAGTAACTATCTCTCTCCCATACAGCGTGGTTCTTGCAGTGGGTCACATTATCTAGAAGATACTAGGAAAAAAATCAAAGGAGAAGGTGGAAAGCAAGCTATAATAATGTGATCAACATGTGCATTGACAAAGGAGAATATGAAATACAACAGAAAAAATAAGCAACACATGAAGAAGAATAGAGGCCTCAGGAAGAGATAAAATGTGCCTTATAATGTACTGAAGACTTGTTAATATAGGTATATATTAAATCACCAAAATGTGAAAATCAGCATCTCGCAAAACTCAAAAAATTTAAAGCAAAAGCAACTGCCAAAGGGAACACACAGTTTCCTTTCATGATCATCACTAAAATCTCACCACACATTCAGACCAAATTTATTTGAACAGTGGTAGTGATATGAAAAGGGTTTTTCATCAGTAAGGTGCAGGGCAAGGGTTAAGAGCAGCACGAGGATTAGGGTTATGGTTATGGCTAGCAGGTATTAGCAAGATGGAGTTGGGGAGGGAAGCATAATGCCCTGGTGGAACATGCTATGATCCATAATAATTTGAATAGTATCTGTGAAGATCCTGTGGAACACAACAAATGTGCTAAATGGATAAATGAAGTAAAAGAATGAATAAGAAGTTTAAAGGTGCAGGATATGAAATGGGATGAAGTAACAGCCAGAGAGATTAGAAAGCCTCTGGCCCATATGCAGTACCTAACTTTTGGTTAAAAGTATTAATATCTTTGCATGAATACCTAACCATGTGTAAAAACTATTTATATGCACACCCTTAACAGACACCAGTCTGGCTAACAACAAGTAAAACAATGCTCCTACTTAAGAGTGAACCTGCAAGCTACTCCAAAAATTATAGACCAATAACTTGCCTTCTGATGACCTATAAACTATACATGGGAATTGATGCTGACAGAGTTTATAGTCATTTAGAAGAAAACTTAATTATGGCAGTAGAACAAAAGGGCACTAAAAGAAAGTCATATGGCACAAAGGATCATTTGTTGTCAAATAAAGACATAGTGGAGAACTATAAAAAGGGGAAGAATCTAAGTATCACATGGATTGACTACAAAAAAGCATTTGATAGTATCCCACTTTCATGGATAAAAGAGTGCTTCAAAATGTATAAGATACACCCTACACTGATCGACTACGTTATAGTGACCATGAAACAATGGCAGACCACTTTGCAATTAAGCCATGATAAAGGACAAATTACTATCCCAGGGATAAAAATTAAAATGGGGATATTCCAGGGTGATTCTCTGTCACCGTTACTATTCTGCCTTACCGTTAACCCATTAAGCTGTCTACTTAACAGCTTAGGCCATGGCTACAATTTGGCTCCTAGAAAACAACAAAGTCTAAAGACTTCTATTTGTCGATGATTTAAAACTGTATAGCTCATCAGATGAAGAACTGAAAATACAACTGCAGGTTGTCAAAAGTTTTTCAGATGATATTAGAATGTCATTTGGCCTTGATAAATGTGCAAAGGCAACCTTTAAAGCAGGAAAACTGCAGCACCAGGAAAACATCAGTTTGGGACAAGAATGTGATATAAAAGAACTTGAGCAAGAGGGAGTGTATAAGTACTTAGGAACTGATGAAGGATCAGCAATAAAACATGAACAAATGCAAGCAAAACTTAGGAAGGAATATTTTAGAAGACTTAAATTAATCCTGAAAACAGCATAGACATCTAGGAACAAAATCCAAGCTATAAACCAATTTGCTCTTCCTGTCCTAACTTACAGTGATTGACTGGCCCCAAAAAGTGTTGGATAGATTAGGTATTAAAACAAGAAGGATTCTTCATGGTCACCAAAGGATTTTTAAAAATCAGTGCATACCAAGATTATATAGTCCCCGTTCTGAAAAAGGGATAGGCCTCCTTGAAATTGATTATATGTATAATCTAACATGGGACTCCACACATATCTGCTGACCTCACAAGACCCAAACATAGTGAAAGTTTTGAAACTTGAGGAGAATAAATCTAAGATGACTTCCCCTGCATAACTTAGCAGAAACATATCAGCATCAAGCAGGAATGGAAATCAAACCAGAAGTAGGTAAAAAGCATGCAACAACTGAATGTGCAAAAAAACAAAAGAAAGAATATAAGGTGAAGGATCAGATGAGAAGGTAAGAAATGTGGAAAATGCATAAATATAGTTGCAAGTATAGAAAGCTTCTGGAAGAACCTCATGTTGATCAGGATCGAATGTTGATCAGGATCAAATGTAGGAATGGTTAAGGAGAGACAAATTCAAACCAAAAGATGAAAGGTTACTATTGGCGGCCCAAGATAGTGGGCTACATACACGTTGGTTTACAAAGTCCATTAAACATGTGGGAGAAACAGATAAATGTAAGTTTTGTAAAACAGAACTGGAAACAGTCACAAGCCTCATTGCTGGTTGTGACATACTAATAGCAGGACTGTATACTGAAAGGCATAATAACTTGGCAAGACTGCTGCACTGGGAATTGTGCAAACATTATGGTACTGAAGTGGCTGAAAAATACTGGAAACATGATCCACAAAGCAGCATACAAAATGATGAAGTTCACAACACATGGAATCACCCATTATCAACAGTTCAAAAGATAGATGCTAGAAAACCAGATATAATGGTCCATGAAAAGAAGACAAAAGTAGCACTGATCACTGAAATCGCTACACCCAGTGACTACAGTGTCTTGCATACAGAGAGACACAAAGTCATACAATATTAGGATTTGCAGGCAGAAATGAGGGGAATCTGGAAGAAAGGTTCCCAGACAGTTCCAATAGTAGTAGGAGCAATGGGTCTTTTAAAAAAAGAATCTACAATTGTATTTAGATATGTTACCAATCCACGTAAACACATATGAATTGCAGAAGGAATCATTACTGGACACACTGCAGGTGCTGCAAAGAGCACTTCTGGCTGACATCAAAGATTGAAACAATACTAATTTCATGAACTTTAATCATACTTTGACTTAGGAATGGGGTCCATTCTCATCATGGTATTTGAAACCCAGAAGATTTGGAGAAATTAAAAAATAGATATTCTTTAATATAGTCTGGATTTGCAAATGCAGTCTATGGTGCTGATGATATCATTGCAAGGTATTACCAAATGCTGTGTGCTGGAGCTGTCTGAGTGCTGAAGTTTGCATTACTGCCCAGCCAGACCATTATATCCAATGTTTTGTAGGGGTGGCTGTGATGGTGCAGCTCAAGTAGTATATAACAGGTCATTTTGGGAAGCATACTGCAAGCCTCAGTCTGGAATCAGCTTATTAGAATTCCAGTCCTTTGGCTACATTTATTACAGTGGATGGGGAAATATCTGCACATTTCCCACAGCATGCTGTATTCTTTTTTACCCCACCATGAAAAGTATATGATGCTGTGATCATTGTTGGCTCTGTAGCCCAGTACCAGTCTGAGGGACAGTGTCACCTCACAGTCCTCCCAGCTTGTCAATTACACACCATAACATGGTCATGTCATACATCCTGCTGTGGTTGCACCACCTCTCTTAGCCTTGTTCTTGCTAATGGACATGTTATTCCATCCAGCTGCTACATATATGCTAGGTGTATGAGATCTTCAGCGTGGCAGAAGATGCCTCATGCTCATGTTCAAGGTTCCAGCTCTGCAGTCCAGACTACTGGGGTGACTGCTATTCAAACACCACTGCTGGCTATTGTGATGATGGCAAACTAATGAATATAACTTGTGAGATGCATTCTACCTTTGCAGTGCATCTTTTTCATGGGCACCTGTTTTGTCCTTGCAACATTATGAAAACATGGATTTTTCTGGTCCCTTGCATATCTACATTGACATGCATGACACTAGTCTCCAGTCCACAATTTACATTCCACATTATCATGCAGTCTTACTTGTGGCACAGATCAGTGATTGGCCTTTGGCAAACAGATCCTGAAAAAGTATGGTGCCCATCTGTCTAGTATGTGTCTGCTGCTATAGTTGGTCTGCCTCTATAGCAATGGACATTTTCTGAAGGATGTAGTCCTGGCAGTTAGAGGATATAACCCAGTGTTTGTAGAGTAAAGATTGGAGCGTGCAGGAAGTGTCAAAGAAGTGTTACAACTTGGGGTCTAATGCAGTGTCCTGCTAGTTGTCATGAGACTTGCACTTGAAGTACATCTTCAGATTTGTGAAGATACACTTTGTCATCTTCCTTGAATGACAATGCACTCTATTGTAGGAATTATGTCCAGCTGATTTTTGGCATTCATACAGGCATCAATAATCACACCCTCATGGTGTGTGCAGTATCATTATTTGTCCAGTTTTAAATGCTTTGTATAGTGCAGATATGTATTAGAAGTGTGCATCATGGCTACCACCAGAATACATTATATACAAATCCCAGATGTACCCACTATGGCCACATACTACCTGCCTGCATGAAAAGTGGAAAAACATTCAAATTTAAATATGCATAAGCATCGTCTAAGACTGGTACAAATCTAGTGCTATGTCTTTAAGCAATGGCACCTATTATTCCTGGGTGTCATTCTACCTGTGCAGCTTATGCATTATCAGAGTTCTTACCATATGGGAAGTAGACATACCAATGTAGGCTGAGATATGCCACATCAAGCATGAAAGGAAATAATTGAGAAACACAGTGCAGATGTCTGTGGTGTTTCAGGGATATCTGCCAAAGGGAGCATGAAAGTGTCAGTGGTTAGGATACAGAATACTTTTGTTACCTTGGACTGTAGTGGATTTTCCCTTCCAGCATACACTTTCATGCCCCTAGACATTTGACACAGTACATTTAAGATATTTACATCCATCACGTAGCACCCTATTATTACTGGGTCTACTTCAAAGGATCAAAATGTCAGAACATTGAACCTCTGATCATCAAAGACCAAAGTATCCAAGTTTGGAAATATTGAACCTACAAAAAAACAGCAAAAACTTCTTATTTCACATTTTTGCAGGTAGGCAAGCCCCCCTGCACACCCTCACACCCTACAACTTCAAAATACCAACTCCAAGATCGTAGTACAGTGAAGAGAATGGTAAAGCTCCTGTTCTGCATTGTATGGCGATCTCCATTCACACGGTTCGATATTTTAAACCTTTGATCATCTTATCTTCACAGATCAGTGATTAGATGTTCTGAAATTGTGATACTTTGAAGGGGGTGCATTGTTGTGTCCTGTACAGCACAGTAAACACAGACGGTGTCAGAAATGGTACTGTGGAGATCCCTTGCTAAGGAACAATGCAGCGGTAGGTCTTTGGCACCCACCTCCACAGGTAAATTGGAAATAATTGAAAGGATGCATTCATTCCATTGCTTACATTTGTAGCACTGCCTATTGCTTACATTGCATACTAGGTAACACTTTTGTACCTATGATAAAAATTCTTTGAATTGCATTGTTGTTTTTATGTATGCATCGTTGACACCTGATGTTCGTTTGCATACAGCTTGTGCATATTATTGCATGTCTCTATGCCATCTATGTTGCTTCTACATAACCTTTACTGAGTGATGAATTTCTGTTTGGTATGACTCTTTGACTTCACACTTTCCTTACACATTGCACACTGTGGTTATGAATTTTGTTCAAACCCTGAAAAAATGGCTTTTTGACAATATCAACTTAAACTGAAAGCAGAAGATTGTTTTAGGAATAACCAGTGGCCACTGGTCAACTATGGCTCATACTGTAGGTCATTCTGAGAGACATTTCACTTGACAAAAATCCCAGGACAGGTAAACATTGCTCAGTTTAGCAAATACTATCTTAATACTTCACTAAAGAGTAAAATAAATTATAGGGAATGAACCATGAAAGAATGGAATAGACTTAATGGAGTGAAAGATGAGTCAGAAGCAGTGAATGAGTTCAAGAATACATGGAGAGAATGTATAACATTTTTCTTACAAAATTGTTTTGTGATGGGCAGACACTAGCTGAGTGGTTATCCTCATCTCACCCACCAAAGGAAGTTTGCCTCACAGTGGTCATTTTAGGTTGAATAAGTGATAAACATGAGAGCAAGCCATGGATAGTCATCACTTAAGCAGCCATGAAAGGTGTTTTGGTCCCTCTCTTCCCCACATATGACTCCCCCCTTTGTTTTTTGATGCACTGCTTCATCAGATGCTGCCATTATTGTAATGGCCTTATGGTCACCTTATCTTGTCTGGTCTGGGCTGATTTGCATTTAAGAACAGACACTAACTGTAATTATTCTGAGGGAACTACTCAATGACAGCACATCCAGCAGAAGGCATCCTTCAACTGTTACTAGACTAATAATGAAAGGGATTTTATTGTTAAGCACTAACCCCACCCCTTGGGGGTTGACATTGCCTTTGTTATGGAAAAATTTATTGTCTCATGATTATTCTTCACAAAATGCATATTAACTTGCAGTTTCTTCACAAATTAATCAAATAAAGTGGTTATAATATGTTTATGTTGAAATGAAAAGGTAAAATAGATGCATGATTATGAAAAATATAGTTTCACATACGTTGTAGCTTTATATTTCAAGTGCTTCACGACTGCATTCTCTTTATAGTGTACTGACAGAAAATTGAAGGCAAAGTAAGTGCTGCAGGAGTTAAACGATGTTATTATGTTTAAAAGAGCCTGGTTCTAAAATGCCATTGAAGAAGCAGAGAAAAACAATGTGTCAGGAACTTTGTTAGCTCTGGCCTTCTCAGGCTGGGGGATGAGTCTTAAGGATGTCTGTAAAGATAGTGTACTGGTACTGAATGATACAAAGTCAAAAGACAGATTGTTAGGCCGGGTGGTCTATGTTTTAAAAGGACATATTTATCAAGTGTTCATGTGAAGCTCTAAGCCAGAAGCATGAGGGCACAAATTATTTTGAAGTTGTATGATTTGTTAAAAGCTATGTAACTTCAACATTCTGCATCCATGACATTGATAAGGAATGTATGTATATTTTAATAGTATTATTTTCCTTTGTTCTGTGAGACTGATTTGGAAATTTTGTGAAGGCAGTCTGCCAGCTCTGTTTATGGAATAAACCAGTACTTTGCACATTCTGAAGAGTTATTCTTGACTCAAGACTATCATTTTTTGCCATGCTCAGGATCTGAACATTGATGCTGCAGGGCAGTATGGAATAAATTACAAGGGCCCAGCACAGAAAGTTCTTCTGTGAATACCAGACTGTTTTGCAAGGAATAGTCAGAGATTCAGATATTTAACAATTAATTCAGGGTGTGCAAACATACTAGACTAAAAAAAATGGGGAAAATGAATTTGTGAAAAATGTTTTTTTTCTCTTTTAGATAATTGTAGTTAAAAAAGTGGAATGAGTAAATAACTGTTTTGCTGAATGACTGAGTTTGCTTGTTAGGTATACGTAAAGTAATACTGGGAGGACCCCACAGAAATAGTTTTTGTTAGATATATAAAGTAATAGTGGGAGGACCCCACAGACATTGCTTATTAGTGGGGGGTCCCCACAGAAAATAAGAAAATGTGTATGCGCATACAACAAAAGGGAATTTAACACAAGAAGATGCCTTGTGTCGAGGGCGGTACCTCCAGGACTAAATGTAAGAGGCTTGAGAAATGTTTTGTGCTATTTAATGTATGACTGATGTTTTGTGTTGTTTAATGCATGACTGAAGAGAGAGAGAGAGAGAGAGAGAGAGAGAGAGAGAGAGAGAGAGAGAGAGAGAGAGAGACAGGGAGAGAGAGAGACAGGGAGAGAGAGAGAGAAAAGTTAAAGTTAAATCAGGTTCATGAGCTTATAGCATGTTGAGACATACTGTAGGTGTATGTGTTGTTAAATCAAATTCATGAGCCTATATCATGGTTAGACATATGTGTGTGCGCTGTTAAATCTAGTTCATGAGCCTATAGCATGTTGGGACATAGGTGTGTGTGCTGGTAAATCAAGTTTATGAGCCCATAGCATGTTGGTCCATAGGTTCAACTATGTGATGACCAAATCCCTACCCTTCCCTCCATGAATGGTGTGTGAATTCATGTAGTCATTTTCTTCTGAGTTACCAGGATCCAGCATCTACAAGGTAAGTCTTAATAGGAAAAATTGGAGCAAAGTTAAGCAGGCAGGATCAAATCCCTGTAAAGGAAACACCTGCATATATTATGTATCATAATTATGAAAAAAAGTTGTAAGTATTTGAATGAGTGGTTTCAGTTCACTAAAATTGCTCTGGTGAAGCATTTTCATTAAATAAAACTTATGATAAGAATAAATTAGAGAATTTGAAGGGTAATTTGGAAAAAAGATAGAAACAAGGTAAGTGAAAAATGGGCAGTATTTTATTCTTGGTATACTGAAGCTCTTCAAAGAGAAAAGGAGGCAGCATTAAGGGGAATTACATGATGCTTATAAGAACTTAGTACAACAGGTTAAAGAGGTCAAGAAGGAAGTACAGATCAGTAAAAAGGGATCCCTTTATCCTGTTTTGGCAGGTATAGAAGAAACTGTGGATGGCCAAAAAACAGCGACCCCGAAAGAAGATGATAATCCTCCAGTAGCTACTGTACCCCCACCCCCATATTTACCAGTATGGGTGGCTCCTGTACAAGATTCTGCTATGTCTCAAACCCCCTGCATTTTGGACAACTGTCCAGTGGATACCAGGTGAGCATGATACTGTTACATCTTAACCTAGTTCCCCTGTGTTGCTCATCTGGTCAGGATAAAACAGACGGACAGCTTTATTACACACAAACTCATCAGAAATGAGGCTGTGTAACTTAAACTTAAATAAACTTATAAAAAGATTGACTACCACACTCATACATGTTAACACTCTGGCTGTTTTCTCAAAATGGCACTGCTGTCTACATGAGATCTGTATTTATATGCATGTGTCTACATCAGAAATTATTTTTAAAGGTACATACACATGCTCTGCTCTACATCCTCCATCTTTGAGAAATAGTTCTTATACAAAATGACAGTATTGAATGACATGCAATTTACAGAAAAGATCTTTTAACAAGCAATTATACTGAACTAGTTATCTGACGTAACCATACAAAATTGGAGACATATAAAACAATTATGTCAAAGTTGCTGTGTATTTTACACTAGGTCTGGAGATATGACCTGAACATGTAACATAAAATTCAGAATTGGATCTAGCAATGGGGGCTGTCTTCAAGGAATGTTCAACTTTGGGGACATCTGGGACATCATCAGGAATGGGAATGGATACTGCGACATGTTCTTCGGTATGAACATTGTCTGGGTTGCTTTGAGATCTAGAGTTTGTATCACAGGTACAATGCTGAGATATCATTTTTGATATGGGAAGAAGATACCTGTGGTTCCCCCTTACTCTATACCCTCAGATTCTACTAAGTAGGATCTCAGCTCAGTACATTTACCTCTCACTTGACCAATTCGATCAAATCCTTTCGCCGCTTGCATCCCCACTGTCTCTCTCTTACAAATTGCACACTATGGTTAAGAATTTTGTTTAAACCCTCAAGAAAAAAATGCACTTTTGACAATATCAACTTAACTGAAAGCAGAAGATGGGTTTAGGAATAACCAGTGGCCACTGTGTAGTGAGAAGAGGTGAATTTTGCATAAGCATCAATTAGTTATATTGTGAGGAATGAAACTGACACAGGGAAACCTTCAATTTATCAGGCCAGCTATGGCTCACACTGTAGGTCAGTCTGAGAGACTTTTCACCTGACAAAAGTCCCAGGAAGGTAAACATTGCTCAGTTTAGCAAATACTATCTCAATACGTCTACAGAGTAAGATAAATTATGGAGAATGAAACTTGGATGAATGGAACAGACTTAATGGAGAGGAAGATGAGTCAAAAAGCAGTGAATGAGTTCAAGAATACATGGAGAGATCATATAACATTTTTATTGCAAATATTTTTTTGTGATGGGCAGACATTAGCTGAGTGGTTATCCTCATCTCACCGAAGGAATTTTGCCTCACAGTGGCTCATTTTTAGGTTGAATAAGTGATAAACATGAGGACAAGCAATGGATAGTCATCACCCAAGCAGCCATGAAAGGTGCTTTGGTCCCTCTCTTCCATACATATGATTCCTCACTTTGTTTTTTGATGCACTGCTTCATCAGATGCTGCCATTATTGTAATGGCCTTATGGTCACCTTATTCTGTCTTGTCTAGGCTGATTTCCATTTAAGAACAGACACTAACTGTAATTATTCTGAGGGAACTACTCAATGACAGCACATCCAGCAGAAGACATCCTTCAACTGTTACTAGACTAATAATGGAACAGATTTTATTGTTAAGCTCTAATTCCACCCCTTGGGGGTTGACATTGCATTTGTTATGGAAAGAATATATTGTTTTTATTGTTATTCACAAAATGCATATTTACTTGGAGTTTCTTCACAAATGAGTCAAATAAAATGTTTATAATATGTTTATCTTAAAATTGAAAGGTAAATTGGATGCATGATTATGAAAAATATAGTTTCACATACGTTGTAGCTTTATATTTCAAGTGCTTCACAACTGCATTCTCTTTATAATGTACTGACAGAAAATTGAGGGAAAAGTAAGTGCTGCAGGAGTTAAACAATGTTATTATGTTTAAAAGAGCCTGGTTCTAAAATGCCATTGAAGAAGCAGAGAAAAACAATGTGTCAGGAACTTTGTTAGCTCTGGCCTTCTCAGGCTGGGGGATGAGTCTTAAGGATGTCTGTAAAGATAGTGTACTGGTACTGAATGATACAAAGTCAAAAGACAGATTGTTAGGCCAGGTGGTCTGTGTTTTAAAAGGACATATTTATTAAGTGTTTATGTGAAGCTCTAAGCCAGAAGCATGAGGGCACAAATTATTTTGAAGTTGTATGATTTGTTAAAAGCTATGTAACTTCAACATTCTGCATCCATGGCATTGATAAGGAATGTATGTATATTTTAATAGTATTATTTTCCTTTGTTCTGTGAGACTGATTTGGAAATTTTGTGAAGGCAGTCTGCCAGCTCTGTTTATGGAATAAACCAGTACTTTGCACATCCTAAAGAGTTATTCTTGACTGAACACTAAAATTTTTTGCCATCAGGTGTGCAAACATATAAGACTAAAAATGGTGAAAAAAAGATCTCTTTTAGATAATTGTAGTTAAAAAAGTGGAATGAGTAAATAACTGTTTTGCTGAATGACTGAGTTTGCTTGTTAGGTATATGTAAAGTAATACTGGGAGGACCCCACAGAAATTTGTTTGTTAGGTATATATAAAGTAATAGTGGAAGGACCCCACAGACATTGCTTAATAAAAATAAGAAAATGTGTATAAACATACAACAAAAAGGAAATTTAGCTCCCTTTTTGAGAAATAGTCCTTATACGAAATGACAGTATTCAATGACATGCAATTTACTGAAATCATCTTTTAGCATGCAATTATACAGAACTAGTTATATGACATTCAACCATACAAAAGTTGACATATATAAAACAATTATGTCCAAGTTGCTGTGTATTTTACACTAGGTCTAGAAATATGACCTGAACATGTAACATAAAAGTCAGAATTGCCTCTAGCAATGGGGGCTGTCTTCAAGGAATGTTTAACTTTGCGGACATCTGGGACATTATTAGGAATGGGAATGGATACTGCGATATGTTCTTTGTTATGACCATTGTCTGGGTTGCTCTGAGATCTAGAGTCTTTATCACAGGTACGATACTGAGATATCCTTTTTGATACAAGAAGAAGATGTCTGCAGACTCTGTATCCTCAGATTCCACTAAATAGGATCTAGGGTCAGTACATATACCGCTCACTTGACCAATTCGATCAAAGCTCATTTTGTCATAGCAGGACATCTGAGAACAATGCTTCTTAAAAAGTTGGGTTTTGATTGCTCTGCTGTTTTTAGCATTAGGCACCAACAAACTAGAACTGATAGACAAGGTTGTTCTAGTTTGCCTAGATAGAAGTCTCTGAGCAGGTGAGCCTAGTTAGTTGTCACAGGGTATATTTCTGAGATTGAGTAAATTCAAGAAGATATCACTATTGTCATGCTTTGACCACTCCAGTAATTGCTTTGCACTCTGTACTGCATGTTCAGCAAGGCAGTTCAACTGCTAGTAACATGGATATATTTCCACTCTTTAGCAAATTCTGAAATAATTGACTGGTAACCTGAGAACCATTGTAAAAAGACCTTTGTGTGGACTATCATGGACTGAAAAATGACATTTCATCCTAGTAATAACAGCACTGGACATTCGGCTAGGTATCAAATTGATCTCGAACCAGTTTGAATAAGAGTTTACCAACACTAAGTAATGTTGACTGTTCCACTCAAATATGTCAGTCGCTACTGTTGACCAAGTTAGTTCAGGAATTTGGCTTAGCTGAAGTGGCTCTTTTTGCAAATGCAGTTTAGTACTGTTGTACACTGAACAAGGAGAAAGTACTTTATCAACGTCTTTCACTAGGAAGGGCAAAATACTAGTCCTCTTGCCCTTCTTTTATTAGAATTGGAACCTGGGTGACCACAATGTAAAATATGAATGTATTCACATTGTAAGGTATTAGGAACAATAACTTTTGGACCTTTGAAAATGATACCATCTTCCATCAGCATCTCGTCTCTGTATGGAAAGTAAGGTTGTACTTCTGGCAGTACACAGGATTGCTTTGATAGCCATCCTGCAGTGATGAAGTGGTTGTGCTTTTGCAAAATTGTATCAGTCTTTGTATGATCTCTTAGCTCATCAAGTCTCATGGTAGAAAAATTATGCACATCCATAACATCAAAGTCACAATTCTCTCCATCAAGCTGTTCCATAATATTTCTGGGCAATCTGGATAAGGTATTAGCCAGATAAAGAAGTTTGCCTTTTGTACAGGCCATTTTGAAATTATACTTTTGCAATTTGAGCATCATTCTTTGTAGTCTTGCTAGAGCAGAATGCATAAGCTTCATTAAAATATTAACTAGAGGTTGATGGTCCGTTTCTATCTGGATTGCTTGGCCATAAATATAATCATGGAACTTTGAACATACAAACAAAATTTCCAAAAGTTCCTTCTCAATTTGGGCATACTGCATCTCAGTTGGGGTCAGAGTTCTAGATGCACAGGCAACAGGTCTGCCCTCTTGAAGAATAACTGCACCAAGACCGAACTTTGAAGCATCACAGGAAAGAACTACTGTTTTTTGGAAATCATAGTATCTTAATGGAGGCGGGTTAGCTATTTGCTGTTTGAGGTTATCAAATGCTCTTTGGTGTTGTTCTAAGCATGACAGCTCTCTTAAAGGTGCTAATAGCTCACTAAAGTCAGGGAAAAATTTGCCCAAATAGTTAACCATACCAAGAAAATGCTGTAAGGCTTGGACATTGGATCTGGCATCTTAAGAATGTCTGGTTGCTTGGAAGGATTTGGTCATAAGCCTGTACTGGTAAATAAATGACCTACATAAATAATGTCTGGTAGTCTGAATTTGCACTTCAGAGGATTGAGCTTTAACTTCACTTCACACACTCTGTTTCACCATTACCTCCAACCAGTAAATCATCAACTATTATTGCACATGGGTAGCCTGAAAAAATTTGCTCCATTGCATGCTGAAAGACTTCACTGGAAGAATTTATTCCAAAAGGCATCCTGTGGAATTTGTATCTACCAAATGTGGTATTGAATGTAGTCAGTAGTGAAGATTTGTGATCAAGCATTATTTGCCGAAATGAACTCTTTGCATCTAAGACAGAAAAAACAGTGGCATTTGGCATGAGGGTTACAATTTCCTTGACTGTATGCATGGGATGATGAGGTCTCTTTAATGTCTTGTTCAAGTCTCTTGGGTCAATGCATATTCTGATTTCATCTGAATTTTTCTTATGAGCAGCGACCAAGGGAGACACCCACACCTTTGGTTCTGTGACTGGAAGAATTACACCTTGCTGCACCATTCTGTCTAACTGGACCTTGACTTTGTCCTGCATAGCTATTGGAACTTTTTGTTGGTCTGACTACTGGACTGACCTCTAGGTCTACTTTCATGGCATACACAACTGGAAGCTTGCCTAGCTTGTCTTCGAACACATCAGCATACTCTGAGAAAATAGTGTCACTGAAGTTGGAACTGGGCCGTGTGCTTACATGATGGATTTCTTTGTTAAAAGAAAGCAGTTACATTCTTAAACTGTCTCTGAGACTTAATAATGTCTGCACAGATCTTCGGACTACATAAAATTGCAAGCTGCAACTGTTCCCAGCTGAATAGTCTGAAAGCATCACTGAGCCTTTGGTTTGAATCTCTTCACCTCCATAAGCAACAGGCTTTGCACAATTGCCCAAATTAAGTTGCTCAACAGCACTTTAGCAAATGTTTCTGCTGACATTACATTACACTTGAACCCGTGTCTACTTTGAGCTCTGTGGGTTTACCATTGATCAAGACAGTAAAAGATACTTCATTCTTTGCCAATAAATCTACTGCATTAACCTTTCACTGATCACTGATACATCATCTACATAGAAAGTAGGGTTGCAGTTTGCCATATGATCAACTTGTTTTTTTGAGTGACCTTTCTTAGTAACCGAATGGGGCTTGTTTGATTTATAAAACATTTGAAAATTATTCTATTTTTTACATGTGTGGCATTGCTGACCAAATGCTAAGCACTTCTGTTTTTTAGACTCATTGCTGGCACCACAATTATGACAGTTAACAATAAGACTTGACTTGGGTTTTGCTGACTCATAATTTACTGAGCATTCTCATTTCACTAAGCTAGCCTTGGAACTTGCTAGAAAGCTCTGGGTTCTCCTTGCCAGATTTGGAGGGGTTGCTGCTGCCATGTGCTTAGGTCTGTTTCTGCTTACCACATGTTGCATGCTATTTACATTTACTCTAGAGGCTGCTGAAACCATGCTTTTATCACTTGCATACTTGTGTACCTTTCTGTGAGCTCATAGATTTGACAAATCTCAGTGGCATTGCTTAAAGTTAAATCACTGTCATGAAGCAAAATCTTTCTCACTGCAGCACTACTAACACCACACACAAGCCTGTCCTTCATTAACTCATCTTTCAAGTCACCAAATCTGCATATTTTAGCTTTGAAGTCAGTGATATAAGCTGCAAAAGTTTCACCTGGCTTTTGGTCTCTTGTATAAAAGAAGTGCCTCTCTAATGTAACATTTGTCTGGGGATTGAATATTTCTCTAAATTTATGTTTTAAGCACTCAGGGTCTTCCCTTGATTCAGCCGGTACCACTATATGATAGTTTTCCCCTTCTCCTGCATATACTTCTAGTGCATACACAAATGAATGCTCTCTTCCAATATCTTCTGACCAAGCTAAGTTAAGCAAAATTAATGTTCTTGTATGTGCATCTTTGTCAGAAAAAGCTGCTTGTATGAAAATAGTGTATTCCTGCTCAAATACTCTCCAATTCTCTGCTATATTATGATCAAACACAAGTAGATTTGGTCTTCGAAATGCCTCTGCCATATCAACACACAATAGTGAAGGTGCTTGAAATTATGTGCAAACATATACACAACTATATATGCCAGAATTTTATGCCAGTACTTGTAATTATGCCAATAGCAGAACAGACTCTGAAATAACTGCACTTTACTAAATAAGCCTCTGTAGCAAAGCACACTTTGAAATCGCTGTACTTTACTTTGAAATAATTGTATTTTATGAAACCATTCATCAGTGTAAAAATACTTTGAAATGACTGTACTTTGCGAATAAACTGTACATGGCACAAGGACCTTTCATAATGGCTGTACATTTGTGAAATAACTGTGTACAGTGTAAGAAACACTCTGAAATGGTGGCTTTCTGTGAATAAATGCACACAGCACAAGAAACGTTTTGAAATGGCTGTTTTGACTGCTCTTTGCACAACTCTAATTATGCTTTAAATGGCTTCGGTCAATGCAAATAGTAGTTTGTGCCCAAAACACAATCTTTTACTACAAAACATGCAGTCACCTTGCTCTTTCAGCTTAATTTTGTCCTTTTATTGTACTCGTTATGCCCATTTAATCTCTTACCATGCTCATTATACTTTTCTGGTGCCCATTTTACTTCAAACATGGTCGTTATGCAAACCAAAGTTAATTCTGAGCCCAATATGATTAGTTTTGCTAGTTTTATCAAATATCATGGTTTTGAACATTTCATTTAATTAATAATGCTGTTTGTGCCCTATGCTTGCTTAATAATATGTTTTGCTCTACTTGTTTGATTAATAATGCTTTTTGTGCCTTATAAATGTGCTGTTTCATTTTCTTTGCCAAATAAATCATTTGTGCAGTTTTCTTTACCTTTATCTCATTTCTGGTCCTTTTTCATTGGTCTGTGCTCCATTTCACTCAGCCTGCTTTTTCTGCCTCCACCTTCAACTCTGCATCTCATGGCTCAAAGAAGCATATCTTCTAATCCCAGTTCTGACACTGTCATTCGTCTGGTCAGGATAAAACAGACGAACATTCATGGGTTCTGTTCACACAAACACATCAGAAATTAGGTTTTGTAACTTAAGCTTAAATAAACTTATAAACAGTCTGACCACCACACTCACACATGTCAATGCTCTGGCTGTTCTGTCAAAATTGCATTGCTGCCTGCATGTGCTCTGTATTTATATGCACATGCCTACATTTGGAAATGCTTCTTAAAGGTACATTCACAAGCTCTGATCTACACCCTGTTCAACCATTATCATTAGAACAGGCATCTGCAGTCAAAATGTTTTCTTTCTTCTTCTTCCTGTCATTCTTAACAAGCTTCTACCTTTCCAACAGGAGCACTAGTATTTGACACTCTTGTGGCTCATCACCCACCCTCATATGATAGGGTAGGGCAAGAGGCTATTGCCTATGGCGAGGATCTTTTGGCACCTCTTAATTTTTTGGGGGGGCTAATGCTGATTGAATATATGTCTAAAAGTTTTCTAAATATTAAAAAAAATCCATTAAGGTTTAAGGAGAAAAGAAAAGCTATAATAGAATGTTACAACCTTACTTTGACAGATTTAAACAAGCTGCTTTGGGTAATTTCTTCAAATGAAATAAGAAATAGTTACTTGAGAAGACTGAAATAACAGTTTTACTATCACAAGGAAATGCACTAATTGACAAAAGGACAACAGCATTGTTAAATATAGTTACAAAAGTGTGTCAAGTTAGGATAGGTTGGTGTAAGATACAGTCATGTAAGCAACATAAAGGGAAATCATCTGTAGATTATTTGAGTCATTTTAAAGCAGTGTTTGCTAGACATTTAGAAATACCAGACCCAAAATAACAAGATAAACCAACTACTACAGCTGCTTTTGTGCAGGGTTTGAAAGACCCTATACAAAATCAAATAAAACAAGTGCTTGTAGACTGGCAGGGAAAGGACTTGGAGTCATTATTAAGTTCTGCAAATCACTGTACTGACTATGTCAGAGTAATAAAACAAAATTAAATCTTGATTCTTTGCTTCCAATAGATCAAAAGGGACCATATGTTAAGGTAAAAATAAATTCAAAGAAAATTCCTTTCCTGGCGGACACTGGAGTCACTAGGTCTGTACTATAAGTTTCCTCTGATAGTCAAACACCAGTATCAAAACATAAATAAAGGCAGTTGGAGTAACAAATGCTACTGTTACAGATTATGTTTCAAAACCTATACCCATTTCTTTAAAACCAATTAAAAAAGGCATTCTTTTCTCTTGCACAGGTACATTTGCTAGAGACCTGTTATGCAAACTGGGTTGTACTATTTACTGCACACTAGAAGAGGTGTATTTGGATGTTCCAACAAAATCAGAGGTGGAAGTATTAGCAGTCTTAGCAGAAGCTAAGGAACAGACTTTTGAAGGCATACAGACAAATGAAAAACTCTTACAGTAGGTTCCTGCTAACGTATGGGCTAAACGGGCTAATGAAGTAGGTATATTAAAATCTGTAGAACCTGTAAAAATAAAATTAAATCCATTAATAATGACTCCAAGTCATTTCCCTGCCTAGTAAAAGCCAGAGATAAAGCCTGGAAAATCTGAAAAAGAGAAAACACCACCAGTTCCAAGCAAAACTGCCAACAGCTTAGAAATCAGGCCAAGGCTCAAACTAAACAAAATAAACAAAACTACTTCCTCAGTGCCCAAAAAAAATACTCAAAAAATCCACAAAAATGCTGTCATTCTATTAACTCCTTACTAAAACCAAGCAAAACCACTACTCCAGCTTCAAACTCTGCAGATAGTAATTTAGACATAGCCACTCAGTTTAACCACCACTTCAAAAAATCCATCCTGACTCTATCCAGCCAGCTAACCAAACATAGTTCATCACATACCCAAACCAATCAACCAGAAAATACTCCCTATTTTACTCTAACACCTGTCCCCACCTCTACAATTAAAAAACTCCTTCTAAAACTTAAACCCACCACCCTTGCAGCTGATAACTTAACCTGCTACCTTCATAAAAATGGCCTCTGACTCTCTATCTTACCCCATCTCCATCCTAATCAACCGCTCCATACAGGAATCCTATATTCCCAAACTCTGGAAAGTATCTTATATTATTCCTCTTCATAAAGCGGGTAACTCCTATGACTTCTCAAACTACCGAACCATTGCCTTCTTATGCCCCCTATCTAAAAGTCTAGAGAAAACCTTTAACTCTGTAGAAAAATGGATCTCAGGTATCCAACTAATCCTAAACCCAAATAAGACAAAACTACTACTATTTCCCCTAACAAATCAAAAGCTTTCCTCTCCTTTTCCATCACCTCTAAAAACGGCACTACCATCTCTCCTTCTGACCACACCAAACTTCTTGGTATTGAAATTGACAACAATCTTCACTTTGATGTCCACATCTCACAAACCATCAAATTGGTTCACAGGAAAATGGGCGCACTATATAGACACTAAAAGTTTCTCTCACACCAAGCAAGAGTCACCCTTGCCCAGAGTCAACTTCTGTCCACACTACTGTACGCAGCACCTATTTTCACCCATATTAAAAAAACTGACCTAAACAAGCTAGAATCCTGTTACAATAGGATAGCCAAGTTTGCTACAAACTCCAGTTACAGAACACATCACTGTGTTGCACTAAAATAACTAAAATGGCTAGAGTCACCACAACTACTTAACTATGACCAGCTAGTTACTGCATATAACATTCTTAAGTACCCTGAAAAAAACCCATCTATATCCAATCTTCTTACCCATTACACTGCAAATCGGCATCTATGATCTAGTGACAAATCTCTCCTCTGCATCTCCAGGGCAA
Source organism: Protopterus annectens (assembly GCF_019279795.1). Lineage (NCBI taxonomy): Eukaryota > Metazoa > Chordata > Ceratodontiformes > Protopteridae > Protopterus > Protopterus annectens. The sequence continues at coordinate 1,050,336,661 of NC_056735.1, forward strand.
ACAATACTACAGGCAAAGCACTCTTTTCCCACACCATTGCTAAAAACTGGAATTCCCTCCCCCATTTTCTGACCACTGTCTCTACCACACCACAATTCAAAAACTCCCTCAAATCACATCTATTAAACACCTGGTTATGTCCTTGTATCACTTGACCTTTACTCTCCCATCTCCCCCCTTCTTTTTCCAACTTCCAGGCTACTCACTTTAACCCTCTACAGTATTAAATCCAGCCAGTAACTCTGGTTATTAGTTGCTACTTCTCATAGGGTCTATATTAGATGAACGAAAGTTCATCTTAGCGAACGCTCACATGAACGAATATTGCGGAACTCAAAACCGCAATTGCGAGATCGTGGTACAGTGAAGATGGGAATATTTGCCCTTTCCTCACTGTAGTGCGATCTCGGATTTGGAATATATATATATATATATATATATATATATATATACATACATATATATATATATATATATATATATATATATATATAGGGGAGGGTTGTGGAGGGCACAGCCCCCCACAATTGCAGTTTCGAGTACCTGGATATTCGCTCATGTGAGCGTTCGCTAAGATGAACTTTCGTTCATCTAATATAGACCCTTCTCATAGCAGGTGATTGCTCCTCTTTTTGTCACAATCATTATACACCTGCACATTAAATGGAATTCCTGACTGTTTCTCCTGGAAAATGTCTATTTCAAATTTATTTTATATATTTTCAGTGTTTGTCTGCCAAAATGTATAACTCCATGTTGTATTATTTAAATGACCTTTGTATAACACTGTATAATTTTTTTTTTTTGTAACAATGTTTCAGACCTTTTCTCCCCAGGCCTCCACTGTAAATAGACCTGGTCCAGTTGGAATTTCCCAGTTAACAAATGTAAAATAAATAAAATAAAATAAAATCAAAACCCCTCCATAAAGTTCTACAGTATCCACTGAAACCAGAAGCAGAGTAAGAAATTAAAACTGTAATTCAGTCCTTGATACAACAAGAAATGATAGTGCCAGCTAAATGCCCTTGTAATACTCCTACTCACCCTGTGAAAAAAACAAGAAAAGAGGAAAAGATACTTACAGGTTTGTGCAAGATTTGAGGTCTGTAAATAATACAGCATTACCAACTTTTCCTGTTGCTCCAAATTCAGCAACAACACTGAGTTGCACGCCATCTACAACAAAATATATGTGTATATTGTGATAGATCCATGTTCAGCATTCTTTTCTATACCTATCCACTCTGAAAGTCAGTTTCTGTTTGTTTTTACTTATAAGGGACAGCAGTATACCTGGACATCGTTGCCACAAGGATACACTGAATCTCTTTCATTATTTTCTCAAATTCTGAAAAAAAAATATTTGGAAGATATGGCACTTCCATGTGGATCTGTGTTAGTCCAAAATGTAGGCGATTTACTAATAGCATCTGGTTCTTTTCACCAGTGTTAGCAGGATACCTTATATCTTTTAACTATCCTTGCAGAAAAAGGACACAAGGTGTCAAAAGAAAAATTACAGCTATGGTTACCTCAGGTACATTATCTTGGTCATTTAATATCTTAGGGTAGGATCTTACAGTAGCTGTCCCTCATTCTGTATCATTTCTCTTACTTAAAATTAAAACTCAGTCCCTCTTGACTGCACATCTAACTAAATATGAATGTACAGTTCTTTCTGATCCATCTATTTCTCTAATACACTGTTCTATTCTAAATCCTGGATTTTTATTACCTACTGCTGATGATGGCAAAGAGCTTGAGTGTGTGTGTGTGTGTGTGTGTGTGTGTGTGTGTGTGTGTGTGTGTGTGTGTGTGTGTGTGTGTGTGTGTGTGTGTGTGACTAATTATCTGCTTTCTCCTAGGAAGGACTTAAAGGACAATACTATACACAGCACTGAATTAAATCTATTTGTAGATGATGCCTGTGGAAGATATCGAAACAAAAATTTGCACCAATCATAATATTTTGCTGTTTTATTGCCCAGACTCCTAGCAGTAGTTCAGTATAGTACCCATCAAAAGGGTATAGATACTGTGTCAAAAGGAAATAATTTGGCAGATCAAGCTGCTAAACACGTTGTAGAAGGTTCTTGTGTAAATTTACTTGTGATGATATTAGAAGAATCTAACAGTGATGATGTTTGATTTTAAGACAGTATCAGCTTTCCAAGCTGAAGCATCACAGGGAGAAGTTCAGAGGTGGCTTAAAGGCAGATGCAGTAAATCTGCTGATGGGTTAAGGCAATATCCAGATGGCTTACAGGAGGCACCTGCCTCCTTGCTACGTTACCTGGTAACGGCATATCATTTATCAGCCCATGCAGGTAAGACAGCATTATTTAATCAAATTACCCAAAGTTGGTGTGCACCTCATGTCTCCTCTTTGATACTTCAGTATGTTAATAACTGTGCTATATGCTTGGAGCATAACGCTAGCAAAAATGCAAACATTAGGGCTGCATGCTTACAAGCATCTTGGGGACCTTTTGTTAATGTGCAGCTTGATTTTGTACGAATGTCAAACATAAGTAATTTACAATATGTATTAGTAGTGGTTTGTATGTTTTCTGCATGGGTGGACGCTTACCCATGTCACAAAGCAGACTCTGTAAATTTGGTGTACCTTGCACTATCAATAGTGACCACAAAACTCATTTTAATTCACTGACAAGAGAGCTATGCAAGATTTTTTTCTAGGTTGAGTCTTCACTGTCCCAACCATCCACAGTTATCTGGATAAGTGGAGAGGATTAATAGGACCCTTAAAAAAAGAGATTTCAAAGATGGCCAAAGACACTTCCTTTAGCATTAATCATATTGCATATATTAGTACTAGGCTAATTGCCCTTTTAGGCCATATTAAGCCTAGCCAGTTACTCCATGTGAAAATCAAATCCTGCTCCTTGTGTCTGTAAGGTAAACACTTTAACCATAATGCCAACTATCCGTCCTGGAATGAGTATGAAAAGTACATTAAATACTACAAGGCGAATGAGTCCCTGGGAGACTCATGGCCCTTCCAGCTACTCCCCGTGTGTCAAATGAAGAATTAACACTAATGGATAATGTTATATTATCTTACTGTAAAAAAAATATATTCATTTCTTGTAGCAATGAAACAAAACTGTAACAAAAGCCCTGTCACCAACTGCAGCCCTTTGATTAAGTTTATGTTAAAACTTTCCAGAGAAAGAACTGTTTCAGTCCGAAAAAGACTTGTTGTGTGAAAGCTCCAGACAAATCATCTTTGTCAGCGAAGTAAGATTGAACAGAGAGAGATGAATCATCTGCTCTAGTAAAAGATTAAGAAAAAATCAGTTCAGACAGCATTCCATGGTGAATCCATGACAACAGGTACTTTTGCTCTGTTTTTGTTGTTGTTGTTTCCTTTTATAAACTGGTTGAGATAAAAGAGTTTCCTGTTGGTTCTTCAACAATATGTTGTGGACTTTATGATAAAAGGAAATATTGCCAGCCTAGCTATCTGGAATTTTTTAAATAATTATATGCCATTTGTGAATATTAATATGATTTATATAGAAGTGTGACAGAAGGAGATACTGCTAGCCCAGCTATCTGGAATTTTGCAAATAGTTGTATGTCATTTGTGAATATCAGCATGATGAAATTGCTTGTGTTACCACTATATTAGAACTGTATGTTATGTGTATATCAAACTGCTGGTACAGCAGTATGTGTGAAAAGAGTTTGTCCAGTACTGAGCTGAAAGATGTATCCACAGTGTATCCTACTGGAAAAGAACAGAAATGTATATAAACTGTTGCAATTGTGTAAATGTATATGTTTTTAATAGCGGAAACTAGAACATAGAGGGTTAACTTGCAAAACTTCAAGAAAATAGTTGAAATTAAATTTTAAATTGTTGTTTTTTTATATAACTTTATTTTTTATTAATTTTCACAAAAGGAACTAATCTACATCATACATATATTTATAGCATACTACATATATAGATAAAAAACAAACTATGTACAATGCCCATAACCTAATCTATTTCAATTAAAAATTCTTACATTTTATCCAGTAACTTTTTAAGCTTCATCCAGGATAATTTCTTTTGTGTTATTCTTGCAGTTCTTGAAGCAAGAGTTTGAAGTTCTGTATTACATACAGTTTTGGCTAATAACAGAAATTCAGAAAATAACAGAACTTTTTTGCTTTTCCAGTTTATAGTAATACTTTTCCTAGCTATCGCCAGGAGGAACCAAAAAAGATGCACTTGAGTTTTTGGGATATGCTCTGGTACTGGAGCATTAAACAGTAAGAGCGAATCTGAGATTATACATTTTTCTGACCACAAAGCCTTAGTAAAGTCTCTAAATCCTTGCCAGAAAGGAGTAACGGTTCTGCTTTCAAGGAACATATGTGCCCAATCTGCACATATATTTTCATCACATCTTCAACAATTATAAGCGGTATTGTTTGACATTATAGCTACTTTTTGTGGGGTTATAAAACTTCTATGGATATATTTCCATGTGAAAATTTTCCAGTATGGAGATGAAGTTGTGTGAATAATTGATTTGAGTATTAATGATTTGTCATTTTCTCTAAAGTTAAATTTATTTATTTTTTCTACGTAACTCCAAAGTGAGTCCTCCGGTAGTTTTATTCAGTTCTTAGTGCTTTATATAACTTGGATAATGAAAATCCCATATTATAATTTGTTGAATTTAGTTTGCACAAAAGAGATATTGGGCAGGATTCACGAGGGCTTGCACGGAGAATAAGAGTAGTGTAAGACTCCATGCAGCCTTCGCGATCCAGGAACAGTCCTAAAGTCCATGTAAGAGACCAGCTAAAACGTCTCTTACACGGAGTGGGCGTGGATATGCTAATCACCTCACTTGCAGCCGAATAGCATGCAAATGAGGTAGATTAGCAATCCAGGAAGCCCAAAGCAGCCTGTGTAAGAGCCGTTTTAGCTGCAGAAATGTACTCAGTTGACAACTGAGTATGTTTCTGCAAAAAACACAATGGAGCCATGTCAGCTCCAAATAAAGGGTGCATATGTGTCAGGCAGCATGCCAATGGCTGAATATGTGGCCATTGGCAAGGTACCCTGATGCAAATATGATGTTTAAACCCAGCGCAACCCCGCACAAATGGGGTGCGCTGTATAAAACATAAAAACGAAGGTTATAAACCCACAAATGTGGGTTTTATGCAATACATGGATTTACAATGCAGGGACCAGCAGACCAAAAACAACATGGCCACCATGTAGTGGTTGCTAAGGGGGGAAGCTGAGTGTAAGACATGTAACTAAGCATTAGTAGGCAATCTGATGCAAATGAGTGTTAGGATACTGAATTCCACTGTCACATAGCAAATGAGCACATTCTGAGTAGTGTAAGAGTTACATAAGGGGGAGGAACAGAGTAGGAGATAGGTGACATCACAGGGGGGAATGGCAGAAAGAAATGCAGTTCATTGGAGTTCAGTGTTACATGACAGATGTCAGACACATATCATGGAAAGAGGAGTGCCACAACATAAGCATGGGAAAGTCAAGAAATGGAAGGTGTACACTGTTGGCTACACCAAAGTTTCTTGCTGAGCGTGCATGCGCACGTGTGTGCACCATGAAGTGCGAGTAAGACAGTATGCACATGTGTAGGGCAGACTGAGCATGTGGGAGCCTGTTGGCAGACTTGTAACACTGTTTGCGCAGGTGTGCGTGCATTTTAACCCGAATAACACAATTGTGAACCGTGTAAGCACGTGTGCACGCGTGTAAGCCACTGTGAGTGTATTTCTGCTGGTATGCACGCTGCTCCCCCCTGAGGAAACAGAAAGGAAGTAGGAAGCAACTGAATTAATAGGAAGCTAGCAGGGAATACTGCTGGAGCTAGCAGGTGAAAACAATTAGAAGCAGGCAATTACACAGGTAGAATAGTAGCACAGCCCAGCACTTAAAACTCTGCAAACAGCAGTGCAGGATGTTTCTCTCAAGAGACACTGCAAGACAGGAGTAAGCTATTAGAAGTGAAAACTGAAAAAGCTGAACTCAGAGCAGAAATGTTAGGGGCTGCCATAGCTGTCATAATGAAACATAGGCAACTTGCTGAGGGTGGTGACAATGCAGATGGTGCCAGACAGCCCACAGTGAGGAGACGGAGAAGAGTGTACAGGCCCAGGGTCACCTACCACGGGTTACATGAGCTGGAGATAGTAGAGCACTATAGAGTGGACAGAGACCTCCTGCAGCAAATAGTGGAGCTGTGCAGGCCACGCCTCACACACAGAACCAACAGAGGGGAACCCATCCCAGTGGAAACCAAGGTATGTGTTGACCTAAGAATACTAGCAACAGGTACCTTCCAGAGACCAACTGGTGATATGATGGGGATATCACAGGCATCAGCCTCCAGGGTACTGCACCAGTTCCTGGATGCCATGTCAGCACATGTCGGTGATCATGTATATTTCCCCAATGCCCGTGAGGTATTGGCCAGCAATATGCATCTCTTCCAGCAAATAGTGGAATACCCTGAGGTAGTGGGTGCAATAGACTGCACGCACATACGCATCAAAGCACCAGCCGGTGATCGGGGTAGGGCCTACATTAACCGCAAGGGCTTCCCCTCCATCATCTGCCAGGTCTTGTGTGATGCCCAGGGAATAATAATGAATGTGTGGGCTGGCTGCCCTGGGAGCTACCATGATTCCCACATCTGGCATTTGACACAGCTGTACCAGACATTTGGCAATGGGGACATCCCACACGGACACCTAGTGGGGGATGCAGGTTATGCACTGGAGCCATGGCTGATGACACCCATCAGAAACGCACACACACCTGAACAGGAACGCCATAATGAGGCACACGCACAAACACGTAATGTAATAGAGCATGTGTTTGGGCTGCTCAAGCATGGTTCCGGTGTCTGGACACATCTGGTGGAGCCTTGCAGTACACACCAACTACATGTACCCAAATTGTCATGGTATGTGCTATTCTACATAATATGATCTTGCGAAAACAGCTGCAGCAGGACCAGCATAGGGCTGGGCCAAACAGCCCCCCACCATTGCCAAGGCCATCACAGGCAGAGTGTGACTCAGAGGAGGAACAACCTGAGCCTGCCCCAGTAGGCAGAAGGAAGCGTGCCCAGTATGCCCTGGCCTTAGCAATGAGGCAACGCATAGCACATGCACTGGCTCAGTAGGAACCCTGGGAATGATACCCCCTCTGACTCACTCAAATAATAACAGGGATGCCTAAAATGACATGACCTGCTCACAGACATGTACAGGGAGTGTAATATGTGCATCCGACAGAGGCAGCCCTGCAGCACCACCTGAGGCATGAATGCCATGTGGTAAGTAATGTAACACCATGTACTATATGCACACCTGAGGACCGTGACTAACATCCTACCCTCACCAAGCATCATGCCACAATATGATAATGAGATGATCAATTGCAATAACTGGCTGAAGTATTGCAGTTAGTCAAAGGGGATCCAATGTGTGCCAGCCTGGGATGACATGCTGAGCATGACATGATGCTCCACCTGCTAGGACTGGCGTGCACCTATCAGTGCAGGCCATATGGATACTGGCAAAGGCTGTTGTTACCCACAGTGTGCCCTGAATAGGTAAGGCTCAAAACACAAACCTACCTCCATAGGTATCAGAAGGGATAAGAACCTAGATGTAATGCTACCCAATGCCAGAAGTCTAAACAGCAAGATGCATGCAGTCTAAACTCACCCAGTATGGAGAATGTTGATATCTGTGCTGTAACAGAAAACTGGGTCAAGGCTCACAACAGCACCCTAACACTACCAGGTTACACCTCATACTGTGCTGTACAGCCTCAAAACATGGAATAAGCTACAAAAGGAGGGTGACTAGCAATAATTGTCAAGGATAACCACACCCCCATGTTGGTACCACAACAAGAAGCAGCATGGACTAGCCATGGTCAAGTAACAGTGGCTAAAACTGCCTCCCAGTTTATAGCCTGCTACAGACTACCATCACAACACCAGGAACTGCACCTGGCCTATGTTGGAATACATGAATATATCAAGTCCTCCAAACCACATTATATTGGGTGACTGCAAATACCCAGACATAGACTGGGAGCATTATACTAGCTCCAACACTGTAGGACAAAAGTTCATAGAATCCATAAACCAAAATGCCCAGGAACAACGTACAACTCCCACAAGTGGGGTAAGCATACTGGATGTGATAATCAGCAACATGGGTACTGGATGGCAAGATGAGAAGTGTATTGCTCACTGGTAAGACCAGACCATAGAGTTATCACACTGGATATACACATTCTGACCACAGTCCCTGGCCAGAAAACCACAGTGAAAAACATGTGTAAAGCAAAAGTTGCACTCCTCCAAACTGATGTGGAATACATCAAAGTCCCTGTGCAGGTGCAAAATATGGGCCACACCTCAGAACCTGTTATACAGGCATTCCATGAACACTGCCAGGAATGCTTGGATTATGCAATCCTAAATTAAAACAAGACACAATGCCATACACACAGGCATCTGGCATGGTGGACTCCAGCCATTACCAAACCATGCAAGAGAATGAGGAAGCTACTACATGATAGAGCAAACATAAAAAAAGAAGTAATCACTGATCAGTAGTATGGCAATAAGATATGTCCACACATACAATCCACTAAGGCCAGCTACAACAAGTTGAATCTGTGAATCTTGAGGCAATGTTACACCTGCCCCAAGTACACAGACAACCCTCAACTCCCCAAGAAATACAAATATATGTGAGAGATGCAACCATTTATCCAAACTGGAGGCTGAGCTCCCTCAACTCAGTACTCCCAAAACTAGTCAGGAGGAGATGGTAACCACACACACTACAAACCCAGTCCCACATAGACCTATGACAACTGCAAACCAAAGACATAAACACAGAAAAACATTCCCGGAGGCCCGAATTACAAACAAACCACACCAACAGAGGCCTCCAAAGCAGACACCCAATCAAACAACCTCCAAACATAGCACATGCAACACATAGTACACAAAGCTGGTGTGCCACCAGTCACAGGCCAGAAGGAGAAACAACATGCCTGATACAGTTGTAATAGGTGACTCCATGGTGAGACACGCTGCTGTCCCACACACCAGACTCAACAAGGGAAAGGGTACACTAAGCTGCCTGTAGGCTGCTACAATATGCCCCATAACACAAGTATGCAGGTCACCCCAAAGCAAGTAGAAATATGATGCAGTCATAGTCCATGCTGGTGTGAATGACCTGAGATGTACCTCCCCGGACTACATGAAAAGAGACATAGATGAGCTCTCCGATTATGTAGTCCAGGCTGGTATGACAATGACCGTTCGCAGCATCCTACCCTCACCAAGAATGATGCCACAGTACAAACACAGAATGATCAGTTATAACAAGTGGCACAATTACTGGTATCATTCCAAGGGGATCCAATGTTTGTCTGCTTGGTATGTCATGCTTGACAAGTCACGCAGCTGTTCCAGGGATGGCTTGCACCTGTTACCCCTGGGTGTCTGGATATTGGATAAGGCTTTTGCCACCTCCATAGAGCCTTTCGTAGGCAAGGCTGAAAAGACTAACCCACCACCCTAGAAATCATAAGTGGAAAGAAACATAAGGGTAATGCTGCCCAATGCCAGATGTGTAAACCTCAATATGCATGCTCCCGAGGCCCTCCGCAGTATGGAGAACATCAATGTCTGTGCAGTGACAGAAACCTGCTGCAAGCCTCCTGACAGCACACCAGCACTACCAGGTTATACCACATACCATGCTTTATGGACCCAAAACCTGGAACAAAACATAAAAGGAGGCTGAGTATCCATATTCAGCACAGACACCCATACGTCCAGGTAACTGACAATGCACAAGGCATTGGAGTCCACCCATGTGCAACTAACCGTAGGCAAGACTGATGTACAGTCTGTAGCATGCTACAGACCACACTCTCACACACAGGAACCCCACCCAGCCGTCCTGAAGACACTGGACAGTATGAATGTCCCACCAAATACCAAACAAGGTACTCACAAATTACCACATATGTGGTAAACCATTATGTATGGAAGGAGTAATCAGGGACCTAGGGACACAAGTGGACAGTAACCTGTTATGTGACACTCACATTGCCAATGTGGCTAGGAAGACTGTCTATATTGGACACTGTATCATGAAAGGATTCACATCTACGTTAACAGAGGTCATTGTGCCCCTATACTGTTCTCTTATCAGACCCATAATCTAGTACAATGCCTCATTTGGGATGTACCTTACCTGACACCAGCAGCAGTTAGAAAGACCTCAAAGGTACCTCACCAAGTAGATAAAGGGTCTCAAATATATGTCATATGCTGCCTGGCTGTAGACACCCCAGCTGAATGCAGTCACTTACCGCCTACACAGAGGCATTGTTTGTCTGTTGTACAAGGCCATGTCCAACACAGGAGTAATGGACATGTTCCACCCCAGCAAACTCAAAGCCATCGGAGCTGTGAGAGTGAGAGATGTCAACCTCAACACATAATGAAATAGGATGTGATGGAGGGACAGATACATAACCCAGAGGCTCCCCACACCCTGGAACAGAATCCCACTCCATGTTAGGCAGAGCCCCTCACTGACACTCTTCAACAGGAATCTTGCCAAGTGGATGGATGATCGTAGATTTACACTGGGGATCTTCTTCACTGTGTCACGTCCAGACAGAGGCACAGCAAAGCAAATCATAAATGGCCATAATATTCACATAGCAAGGGGTGGCGAAAGCCACAAACACTCTGGCTAGGCTTACAAATGCCCTAGGGTGGATAGCCTAGTATGAACCTATGAACCTATGAAGATACAAATTGTACAGGACACTAAGGATAATCCCAAGGCTTCCTCAACTGATGGTAGGAACCGTTGGGAATTCACAGATATGCTCTGAATCACACAAATATTACAAACAACATACCAAACACACACACATATTGCCAACATACATCCTGACAGGTGCAGTGCAAACCCCTAGAATGCAAAATATCTATCCCAGCAGACTGCTGGCCCCCTGACATTGCAGATGCTGAGGTAACAGCCAGCATCTACAAAGCAAAACACACAGCAGCAATGGTATGAGATGGTGTCCTGGGCTGAGTCCAACATGGACTCCAAGAAGAATGGAATGCCAAATCACACTACTGCTCAATGTCAGCCTTACCACAGGATATGTACCCAAAGAGCAGTGTACAACAACAGTGGTCATTCTCAACAAAGGTGTTGCCTGAATGGATACTGAAAACGACCACCCCAGAATCCTGAGAAGCTTGGTCTGCACAGCTATGGAAAGTATCAGCATGTACCGCAGACATAAAGATACTGGGGACCTACTGACACCGGACCCTACCCAGTGTGGCTTTCTTAAGTGCAGATCCTGCCCCTAAACATGTTTGACTCATTTGAAACAGTCATTAAGGTCATTGATGAGGCAATGTGGTCCACACAGCATAGCTGGACCTTGCAAAGGCTTCCATACAATACCCTATGTGTTCATTATAGATATGCTCACCAGCTTAAATATAAACCCCTATGTCAGTAGAGGGGTTGCAAACCAGACCAAGGACAGAACTGACATGGTCAGACATGCTGCTGCCATGTCAGACTACAAACCAGATATAACTGGCATCCCACAAGGCTTGGTCCTGGGACCTCCCTCGTTTGGTATATATGTCCCATAGGTACAGGCCAGCATGGAAGGACTGTGTCTGAACATGTTTGCAGAGGACTACAAACTGCCCACCATATCTGACCCTCCAGCTGACACAAGCATCCCACAAAAGGGCCACATAGGAACACACAACTGGTGCCATAGCCATGTCAGCAAGCTAATTGCAGAAAAGTGTATAGTCAACCCCCGTGGATATACAGTAAGTACCCACCAGTTACCACATAGGTGTTAACCCATTACATACTTAACATGTAATGAGAGACCTGGGGACACAAGGTGATAGATATCCTGCATTGGACAAACATGTGGCTGTAGTGCTTATAGAAACATACCATATACCCACCTAATCATGAAGGTTGTCAGATCTAGATAAGGGGAGGTCTTTGTGGCTCTGCAGTCATCCTTCATCGGCATTACAATTGACTACAATAGCCCCTGTGGGATGTACCTCAGCAGATACCTCCATCAACTGTAAAGTCCCCAACAGTACCTCACCAGGAGTATCAAAGAGCTTGAACAGATGCCATGTGTTGCCTGATTAAACAAACCGCAGCTACAAACACTGCCATACTGCCCACCCAGAGGCAAGCTGTGCCTGATGTATAAAACCATTTATTTATTTATTTTATTTCCAGTTTGATTACCGGGGAAGTCCACTGGGCCAGAACGCACCCATTTTCAGTGGAGGCCCGGGGAGAAAAGCTCCAAAAGCAAAGCAAATACAATCTAAGTAACATAGTGTAAAAGATAGTAATAAAATATATACATTTGGAATAACATTACATTGAATACAGTTAGTAAAAAGCAAATACACGCAGTATACTTCAAAAAACATCATTCAGGAAGGTAGATACAATAGATTTAGTAGTTTCCTTCAAGTAGCAGGTTTGACTGCATGAGAAGAAGGTCTAAGGTTACATGCTATTTACATATGAGGAGTAGAGAGTGAGAAAGTACATAAACTGAGAGTTATTCATAGATTCTTACTAAGCTAACTGCCCTTATGAGCCATTTTAAGCTTAGCCAATTATCTCTTGGGAGGCTCAAACTCTCCACCTCATGTTTGTAAGGCAAACACCTTAACCATTAAGCCACTCTCCCTCCCAAGAGTAGAATATAGTTTGATCAAGCAATGATCGGGAGAGAAAAGAGAAGAAAAGAAGATAGTATTAGGGTAGAGTAAAGAGAAAGGATGTAGAGGGTTCAAGGGGAATTTATTTAGATTTATGTAGGATGTAAGCAGGTGCACTTATGTTTAGAGGATATGTAAGAGAAAAGTTGGATTTTGATGGCTTCAGTGTTAGATGTTGTTCTAAGAGAAGAAGGGAGAGAGTTCCATTTCCTGCCAAGAGTAGGAGAGAAGGAGTTGTGGCAGCAGGGCGATTGGGTTTGTGGATGGTGATTAAATTTTTTGGTGTTCAGATCTTAGAGATCTGTTTGGGTGTATGCATGGAAGGATGTTTGCTAGGGCTGCATTTTCAGGGTAGAATATTAATTTGTGAGCAGTGGTTAGTTGGAGGTATTCTAGGTAGTTAGGAAGTTCTAGCCAGTTCAGAGTTTGTAGGGAAAGACAATGGTGAGAAGAAGTTTTAGATTTGGTAGCAAATTTAGAGATTTTATTATAGCAGATTTCGAGTTTAGTGGAGATGGAAGAAGACAGGTTAGTAAGGAGAGGGGCTCCATATAGTAGAGAAATTTTGGGTTTTTTGAAAATTTTTGGTAATGTGCAAAGGAATGGGCCCCTTTTCGGGAGTTTTGGAAAGGAACCC